>NC_086451.1:171226477-171448977 GCF_028390025.1 Pseudophryne corroboree
CCATGACTTCCTCTCCAGATGCATGGGAGAAAGATGACTGAGTTGGTGCGAGGGATGGGGAGGGTTGGTAAGGGATGGGAGAAGGCTGGTTACTGATAGTCTGGTGTGATGTGATGTCCTGACGTATGGAGTTAATTTTGGATGTGAAGTAAGTGGCAAAGTCAAGAGCAGAGAGTGAGGAAGGGAGACGAGGTGGAGGTGGGCAAAGGAGTGAGTTGAGAGTGGCAAAGAGGCGCCGGGGGTTGGAAGACTGGGAGGAGATGAGGTTCTTGAAGTATGACTGTTTAGCAAGAGAAAGGGCAGCACTGAAGGATGAGAGCAAAAGTTTGAAATGGAGGAAGTCTGCCTTAGAGCGTGATTTCCTCCAGTGTCGCTCAGCAGTACGTGAGCATTTTTGCAGATATCTGGTGCATTTGGTGTGCCAGGGTTGAGGTGTTAATTTGCGAGGGTGAATAGTGGTTGGTGGAGCAACAGAGTCAAGAGCAGAAGTAAGGGAAGCATTGTATGTGGAAGTGGCTTGTTCAGGGCATGAGAGAGAGAGAGAATAGGAGAGAGAAGTGAGTCAAACAGGGAGGAAAGGAATGTGGTGTCAATAGCTTCAATGTTACGCTTAGTGATGGTAGCCTTAGGAGGTAGAGATGGGGAAGTCGAGAGAGATAGGTTGAAGGAGAGCAGGTGGTGGTCAGAGAGGGGAAATGGGGAGTTGGAAAAATCAGAAATATCACAGCGGTGAGTGAAGACCAGATCCAGTGAGCTCCCATTCACATGGGAGGGTGAGGAGGTCCACTGGGAGAGACCAAGTGAAGAGGTGAGGTTAAGGAGTTTAGAGGCAGGGGATTGTGTGGGGATGTCAATAGGGATGTTGAAATCACCTAGGATAATGGTGGGAATGTCAGAAGAGAGGAAGTGAGGAAGCCAGGAAGCAAAGTTGTCGATGAATTTGGAAGCAGTGCCAGGGGGGCGGTAAATGACAGCTACTCTAAGATGGACTGGTTGGAAGAGGCATATGGAGTGGACCTCATATGTAGAGAATATAAGGGATGGTTCTGGTGGTATGAGTTGGTAGGAGTAACTAGAAGGTAAAAGGACCCCAACACCACCCCCATGGCGACCCCCAGGTCGGGGGGTGTGTGTGAATGTAAGGCCCCCAGCAGAGAGAGCAGCAGCAGAAGTAGTGTCAGAGGGCGTAATCCAAGTTTCAGTAATGGCTAGTAGGTGTAGGGAGTTGGAAATGAAAAAGTCATGAGTGGGGACCAGTTTGTTACAAACAGATCTGGCATTCCAGAGGGCACAGGATAGGGGGTATGAGTTTGTGGGAGAGATGTGAATTAGATTTTCAGGGTTGCTGTAGCGATGAGGTGGGATTAACTTTGAGGGCAGGGATGAGAGAGTAGTGATGGTACAAGTGCCTGAGCTAGGAGGGGAAACAGCAGGAGGTGGGCAGGGAGGGAGGTCAGTGTGATGTGGATGGGGGTGTGGGGAGGTGACAGGGAAGGGAAAGAGGGAGCAGGGCTGAGTTGTGGGGTAGCAGGACCATGGGGCAGAGGTGAATGAAAGTGGGGTAACAGGAAAGGTGGGGGAAGGAAACAGAGGGATGGAGGGGAGACAGAGGAGGAGGTGGAGGAGACTAGGGGGGAAGGATAAAGATACATTATTAGGTAGACACTGAGTGATGTGGGGAGTATAAGAAAGCATTGACATAGTGTTAAGTAGGTAAATAGGTTGAGGGAAAGTGGAAGTAGGAGAGGAGACTGTAAGGGAATCCGAGCAGAAGAATTGTAGAAATGCAGGTGAGAAAAGCAGTGTAGGCTCAAGGGGTGTAGATTTAGTATGAAATGAGTCAAAAGTGTAGATAAAGTGGGTGCAGAAATGTATTTGGAGTGTAAGAAATGAAAGGATTGTGAGAGGTTTAAGAAGCAATGGTAATTATGTTAGATGTTTTAAGTGTTTGCAGGTAAAATTGCATTGGTGCAGCTGTGCTTAAAAAACAAAATTACAATAATACAGATACAGGCATTTGTAGGTGAAATGGATGGTTTATGAAATGTCCAAGTAAGGTAGTTCTGTGCTATGTAATCAGATGCAACAATCAGGAGGTGAGTGATCTGAGGAGTAAGTGACTCACATTTGTTATTAGTTCTTCAGTTTTCTTTGTTTTGTTAGATTGGTGTGCTTCTGTTTTCCTTCTTTTTCACTTCGATTGAACGCTAATTGAACACTGCTGTTATGTGTCAATTTTATCACGCTTTTATAAAAATGCACGCTTAGATCAATAAATGCACAGCCAAATGGCTTTGCACAGCCTACACCATTGGACTTAAGTAGAAGACTATTACAAGTGAAACCAATAATTGAAATCTGTAACCACACCCCACCCCCTCAAATGCCAGGCAATAAATTACCTTAAAAGCTACAACCAGGCATTCCACAAAAATTAAACTGGGTCTATATCATTCAAAACTTTAAAAAAAGTACTTTAAAATCACATACTATGCAATAATGTTTCAATTTGCATTACCCAGCAGAATTAGCTTTGCATATATAGATATAGTGCAGCAGAATATATTGGTGGTTGTAATCAATTGTAATTACCCAGCAGAATTAGCTTTGCATATATAGATATAGTGCAGCAGAATATATTGGTGGTTGTAGTCAATTGTAATTACCCAGCAGAATACGCTTTGCATATATAGATATAGTGCAGCAGAATAGATTGGTGGTTGTAGTCAATTGTAATTACCTGTAGGTGACAAGAAGAGAAGAAACGTCAATTCACAATCGATATCAGCAGAAGATAAATGAACGCTGATTGAACGCTGCTGTTATGTGTCAATTTTATCACGCTTTGATAAAAATGCATGCTTAGATCAATAAATGCACAGCCAAACGGCTTTGCACATCCTACACCATTGGACTTAAGTAGAAGTCTGGTGGTCAGCAAAATTCTGCACTGTCCTCCTACTATATATAGTGCGCACAACTACTAAAATACACCACAGGTATGGATGGATAGTATACTTGACGAAACAGAGGTAGGTAGAGCAGTGGCCTACTGTACCGTACTGCTATATATTATATACTGGTGGTCAGCAAAATTCTGCCCTGTCCTCCTACTATATATACTGCGCACAACTAAAATGCACCACAGGTATGGATGGATAGTATACTTGACGACACAGAGGTAGGTAGAGCAGTGTACTGCTATATAATACTGGTGGTCACTGGTCGACAAAATTCTGCACTGTCCTCCTACTATATACTAGAATGCAGCACAGATATGGAGCATTTTTCAGGCAGAGAACGTAGATATTTTCAGCACACTGAGCACAGATATTTGCAAGCACACTGAGCACAGATATTTGCAGCACACTGAACACAGAAACTGAGAAAACGCTGCACGTCCTCTCCCTATCATCTCCAATGCACAGGGAGGGATTGGCTAGGCAATTATGCAGATTACAATGGAAACAGCGGATTGGTGGAAATGTACAGGTGACAGAATCCAACATGGCTGCGCCCATGCAGACACTTGGAGGGAAGATTGGTTTGATAATCCATGTGGGAACTTTAACAGCAATGGCGGCGCCGGCCACAGTAAACAGGAGACACCAGACTGATGAGTGCACATTTGAACTACGTGGGCAACAGCAGAGGCCGCGGCTGACATAAGCGCCACTCTGACATCCTGCATGCAGAAACTCAGGGACGGCGGCGGAGGCCGCGGGAGATGCCATTCAAGATGTAACATGGCGCCGCTGTGACAGCGTCTCAGAGTGACAGGAGAGGAGGCAGGAATGTGGACATCAGAATAACAGATGGGATCCGGTCCTGGAGCGCTGAGCCAGCCTTAGGAGGAATCTGAAAGGTAAGTAATGGCGTCCAGATACCCGGATCGTGACAGTATACACTAGAGGACTTTCCGAACCCCCTAATCCTAACATTGTAATTTGCTTTAGGGAGCACCTCCAATTAGTCTAGTGTTTCTTGCTGCCTTTCCAATGAAGCAAGTTTAATTTAGTAATAGGTGAAAAACCATCCCTACAAAGGTGTTAATCAGAGACTTGGCTTTGTGGACATTTTCAGAGAACAAATTTGTTAGCATAAAAATAAAGCCAGAAAATGAAGAGCTGTTTAATCACTCAATTGGATTTTTTTGCCAGCATATTTCTTTTTCTCTGCAACCCACTGCTAAATTGTGCTTCCTAGCTGTTTTTATAAAATCACTGAATCAAATCTAACTCTGATTACATCAGAGAAGGCCAGGTACCCTACACCATAACAGGGGGTTTGAAATTTTGACTTGTCTACTTAAAGATCACCAAAACCTGATAACAAGGTCAATTACGTCCCTGGGTGGGATTGAACCACCAACATTTTGGTTAATAGCCGTACACACTAACTGAGTGCGCCACAGAGACACTTTGCAAAAGTACATACTGACAAAGGCTAATAAGCATTCATCTAAAACGTTTCCTAGAAAAACTTTAAAAAGTCAATAATCTGGAGAGTTTTTGTAAGATGTTTCTTCCATCAACCAACGAAGAAACACATTGGTACTTTCCCATGATGAGTGAGTGCTTCAGGATTTCTTGCACTTACATGTGCAGCAGAGTACTGCAATGGAAGCATGCTGGGCCCATAACCCAGAGGTAGGCAGATTGAAACTATCCTTTGCTATATGCATTTTTTTTTTGTTAATTAAAGTAATCCAAAACTGGGATTGATATTTTTGCTCTTTTATTTTTACTTAAAGTACAATAACTTTTACCATTTTAATTTGTTTTAATAGTATATTGACAGTATTGTTTTCTTTAAAAAATCCACTTAATTTTCTTTACCCTATTATTAAAATGGTAATTGACAAAAACAAACTACATTGTCACCAGAAGAGCAATACAAAATGTACAAGTGATATATTAAAATCATCTTTCCAGCTTGAATTTCAATGATGCATTGGGGCAACGATTTTGTGAGAAACATCTTCACCCTTAAATAAAGATTTTCTTAATTCCTTACCTGTGTGCTAATTAGATATCACCTTGTTTTCACATTAAACAGACTTCCACATGAGAAAGCAGCAAGGATGCAGTGGCGTTAATGTTTCCTGGTGTCAACCTGTATTATTTCAGTAGACATTGAAATGAGGATGCATCTTGCTGCCTTTACAATGAAGCAAGTTTAATTTAGTTATAGGTGAAAAACCATCCCTACAAAGGTGTTAATCAGAGACTTGGCTTTGTGGACACTTTTCAGAGAACAAATTTGTTAGCATAAAAATAAAGGCAGAAAATGAAGAGCTGTTCATTCACTCAATTGGATTTTTCTGCCAGCATATTTTTTTTCTCTGCAACCCATTGCTAAATTGTGCTTCCTAGCTGTTTTTTATAAAATCACTGAATCAAATCTAACTCTGATTACATCAGAGAAGGCCAGGTACCCTACACCATAAGAGGGGGTAACGTGTAGATGAAGCACTAACAGGAGGCTTTAAAATTTTCATTCTAGTGTCCTTCGTTTGGGAGAAAAATGCAAAGGTTCAATACAGCTTTTCCTTGCCAATATCTCTCTTTTGCAAAGAGCTAGGCACTGGAAAATTCAGGGCTATGCCGTGTAGATGAAGCACTAACAGGAGGCTTTAAAATTTTCATTCTAGTGTCCTTCGTTTGGGAGAAAAATGCAAAGGTTCAATATAGCTTTTCCTTGCCAATATCTCTCTTTTGCAAAGAGCTAGGCATTGGAAAATTCAGGGCTATACCTTGTAGATGAAGCACTAACAGGAGGCTTTAAAATTTTCATTCTAGTGTCCTTCGTGTGGGAGAAAAATGCAAAGGTACAATACAGCTTTTCCTTGCCGATATCTCTCTTTTGCAAAGAGATAGGCATTGGAAAATTCAGGGCTATAACGTGTAGATGAAGCACTAACAGGAGGCTTTAAAATTTTCATTCTAGTGTCCTTCGTTTGGGAGAAAAATGCAAAGGTACAATACAGCTTTTCCTTGCCGATATCTCTCTTTTGCAAAGAGAAAGGCATTGGAAAATTCAGGGCTGTAACGTGTAGATGAAGCACTAACAGGAGGCTTTAAAATTTTTATTCTAGTGTCCTTCGTTTGGGAGAAAAATGCAAAGGTACAATGCAGCTTTTCCTTGCCGATATCTCTCTTTTGCAAAGAGATAGGCATTGGAAAATTCAGGGCTGTAACGTGTAGATGAAGCACTAACAGGAGGCTTTAAAATTTTCATTCTAGTGTCCTTCGTTTGGGAGAAAAATGCAAAGGTACAATGCAGCTTTTCCTTGCCGATATCTCTCTTTTGCAAAGAGATAGGCATTGGAAAATTCAGGGCTATAACGTGTAGATGAAGCACTAACAGGAGGCTTTAACATTTTCATTCTAGTGTCCTTCGTTTGGAAGAAAAATGCAAAGGTACAATGCAGCTTTTCCTTGCCGATATCTCTCTTTTGCAAAGAGATAGGCATTGGAAAACTCAGGGCTATAACGTGTAGATGAAGCACTAACAGGAGGCTTTTAAATTTTTATTCTAGTGTCCTTCGTTTTGGAGAAAAATGCAAAGGTTCAATATAGCTTTTCCTTGCCGATATCTCTCTTTTGCAAAGAGCTAGGCATTGGAAAATTCGGGGCTATACCGTGTAGATGAAGCACTAACAGGAGGCTTTAAAATTTTCATTCTAGTGTCCTTCGTTTGGGAGAAAAATGCAAAGGTACAATGCAGCTTTTCCTTGCCGATATCTCTCTTTTGCAAAGAGATAGGCATTGGAAAATTCAGGGCTAAAACGTGTAGATGAAGCACTAACAGGAGGCTTTAAAATTTTCATTCTAGTGTCCTTCGTTTGGGAGAAAAATGCCAAGGTACAATATAGCTTTTCCTTGCCGATATCTCTCTTTTGCAAAGAGATAGGCATTGGAAAATTCAGGGCTATAACGTGTAGATGAAGCACTAACAGGAGGCTTTAAAATTTTAATTCTAGTGTCCTTCGTTTGGGAGAAAAATGCAAAGGTTCAATATAGCTTTTCCTTGCCAATATCTCTCTTTTGCAAAGAGCTAGGCATTGGAAAATTCAGGGCTATACCTTGTAGATGAAGCACTAACAGGAGGCTTTAAAATTTTCATTCTAGTGTCCTTCGTGTGGGAGAAAAATGCAAAGGTACAATACAGCTTTTCCTTGCCGATATCTCTCTTTTGCAAAGAGATAGGCATTGGAAAATTCAGGGCTATAACGTGTAGATGAAGCACTAACAGGAGGCTTTAAAATTTTCATTCTAGTGTCCTTCGTTTGGGAGAAAAATGCAAAGGTACAATACAGCTTTTCCTTGCCGATATCTCTCTTTTGCAAAGAGAAAGGCATTGGAAAATTCAGGGCTGTAACGTGTAGATGAAGCACTAACAGGAGGCTTTAAAATTTTTATTCTAGTGTCCTTCGTTTGGGAGAAAAATGCAAAGGTACAATGCAGCTTTTCCTTGCCGATATCTCTCTTTTGCAAAGAGATAGGCATTGGAAAATTCAGGGCTGTAACGTGTAGATGAAGCACTAACAGGAGGCTTTAAAATTTTCATTCTAGTGTCCTTCGTTTGGGAGAAAAATGCAAAGGTACAATGCAGCTTTTCCTTGCCGATATCTCTCTTTTGCAAAGAGATAGGCATTGGAAAATTCAGGGCTATAACGTGTAGATGAAGCACTAACAGGAGGCTTTAACATTTTCATTCTAGTGTCCTTCGTTTGGAAGAAAAATGCAAAGGTACAATGCAGCTTTTCCTTGCCGATATCTCTCTTTTGCAAAGAGATAGGCATTGGAAAATTCAGGGCTATAACGTGTAGATGAAGCACTAACAGGAGGCTTTAAAATTTTCATTCTAGTGTCTTTCGTTTGGGAGAAAAATGCAAAGGTACAATACAGCTTTTCCTTGCCGATATCTCTCTTTTGCAAAGAGATAGGCATTGGAAAATTCAGGGCTATAACGTGTAGATGAAGCACTAACAGGAGGCTTTAAAATTTTCATTCTAGTGTCTTTCGTTTGGGAGAAAAATGCAAAGGTACAATACAGCTTTTCCTTGCCGATATCTCTCTTTTGCAAAGAGATAGGCATTGGAAAATTCAGGGCTATAACGTGTAGATGAAGCACTAACAGGAGGCTTTAAAATTTTCATTCTAGTGTCCTTCGTTTGGGAGAAAAATGCAAAGGTTCAATACAGCTTTTCCTTGCCAATATCTCTCTTTTGCAAAGAGCTAGGCATTGGAAAATGCAGGGCTATACCGTGTAGATGAAGCACTAACAGGAGGCTTTAAAATTTTCATTCTAGTGTCCTTCGTTTGGGAGAAAAATGCAAAGGTACAATACAGCTTTTCCTTGCCGATATCTCTCTTTTGCAAAGAGATAGGCATTGGAAAATTCAGGGCTATAACGTGTAGACGAAGCACTAACAGGAGGCTTTAAAATTTTCATTCTAGTGTCCTTCGTTTGGGAGAAAAATGCAAAGGTACAATGCAGCTTTTCCTTGCCGATATCTCTCTTTTGCAAAGAGATAGACATTGGAAAATTCAGGGCTATAACGTGTAGATGAAGCACTAACAGGAGGCTTTAAAATTTTCATTCTAGTGTCTTTCGTTTGGGAGAAAAATGCAAAGGTACAAAACAGCTTTTCCTTGCCGATATCTCTCTTTTGCAAAGAGAATAGGCATTGGAAAATTCAGGGCTATAACGTGTAGATGAAGCACTAACAGGAGGCTGTAAAATTTTCATTCTAGTGTCCTTCGTTTGGGAGAAAAATGCAAAGGTACAATACAGCTTTTCCTTGCCGATATCTCTCTTTTGCAAAGAGATAGGCATTGGAAAATTCAGGGCTATAACGTGTAGACGAAGCACTTTAACATTTTCATTCTAGTGTCCTTCGTTTGGGAGAAAAATGCAAAGGTACAATGCAGCTTTTCCTTGCCGATATCTCTCTTTTGCAAAGAGATAGGCATTGGAAAATTCAGGGCTATAACGTGTAGACGAAGCACTAACAGGAGGCTTTAAAATTTTCATTCTAGTGTCCTTCGTTTGGGAGAAAAATGCAAAGGTACAATGCAGCTTTTCCTTGCCGATATCTCTCTTTTGCAAAGAGATAGGCATTGGAAAATTCAGGGCTATAACGTGTAGATGAAGCACTAACAGGAGGCTTTAAAATTTTCATTCTAGTGTCCTTCGTTTGGGAGAAAAATGCAAAGGTACAATACAGCTTTTCCTTGCCGATATCTCTCTTTTGCAAAGAGAAAGGCATTGGAAAATTCAGGGCTGTAACGTGTAGATGAAGCACTAACAGGAGGCTTTAAAATTTTTATTCTAGTGTCCTTCGTTTGGGAGAAAAATGCAAAGGTACAATGCAGCTTTTCCTTGCCGATATCTCTCTTTTGCAAAGAGATAGGCATTGGAAAATTCAGGGCTGTAACGTGTAGATGAAGCACTAACAGGAGGCTTTAAAATTTTCATTCTAGTGTCCTTCGTTTGGGAGAAAAATGCAAAGGTACAATGCAGCTTTTCCTTGCCGATATCTCTCTTTTGCAAAGAGATAGGCATTGGAAAATTCAGGGCTATAACGTGTAGATGAAGCACTAACAGGAGGCTTTAACATTTTCATTCTAGTGTCCTTCGTTTGGAAGAAAAATGCAAAGGTACAATGCAGCTTTTCCTTGCCGATATCTCTCTTTTGCAAAGAGATAGGCATTGGAAGACTCAGGGCTATAACGTGTAGATGAAGCACTAACAGGAGGCTTTTAAATTTTTATTCTAGTGTCCTTCGTTTTGGAGAAAAATGCAAAGGTTCAATATAGCTTTTCCTTGCCGATATCTCTCTTTTGCAAAGAGCTAGGCATTGGAAAATTCGGGGCTATAACGTGTAGATGAAGCACTAACAGGAGGCTTTAAAATTTTAATTCTAGTGTCCTTCGTTTGGGAGAAAAATGCAAAGGTACAATATAGCTTTTCCTTGCCGATATCTCTCTTTTGCAAAGAGATAGGCATTAGAAAATTCAGGGCTATAACGTGTAGATGAAGCACTAACAGGAGGCTTTAAAATTTTTATTCTAGTGTCCTTCGTTTGGGAGAAAAATGCAAAGGTACAATGCAGCTTTTCCTTGCCGATATCTCTCTTTTGCAAAGAGATAGGCATTGGAAAATTCAGGGCTATAACGTGTAGATGAAGCACTAACAGGAGGCTTTAAAATTTTCATTCTAGTGTCTTTCGTTTGGGAGAAAAATGCAAAGGTACAATGCAGCTTTTCCTTGCCGATATCTCTCTTTTGCAAAGAGATAGGCATTGGAAATTTCAGGGCTATAACGTGTAGATGTAGCACTAACAGGAGGCTTTAACATTTTCATTCTAGTGTCCTTCGTTTGGGAGAAAAATGCAAAGGTACAATACAGCTTTTCCTTGCCGATATCTCTCTTTTGCAAAGAGATAGGCATTGGAAAATTCAGGGCTATAACGTGTAGACGAAGCACTTTAAAATTTTCATTCTAGTGTCCTTCGTTTGGGAGAAAAATGCAAAGGTACAATGCAGCTTTTCCTTGCCGATATCTCTCTTTTGCAAAGAGATAGGCATTGGAAAATTCAGGGCTATAACGTGTAGATGAAGCACTAACAGGAGGCTTTAAAATTTTCATTCTAGTGTCTTTCGTTTGGGAGAAAAATGCAAAGGTACAATGCAGCTTTTCCTTGCCGATATCTCTCTTTTGCAAAGAGATAGGCATTGGAAAATTCAGGGCTATAACGTGTAGATGAAGCACTACCAGGAGGCTTTAAAATTTTCATTCTAGTGTCCTTCGTTTGGGAGAAAAATGCAAAGGTTCAATACAGCTTTTCCTTGCCAATATCTCTCTTTTGCAAAGAGATAGGCATTGGAAAATTCAGGGCTATACCGTGTAGATGAAGCACTAACAGGAGGCTTTAAAATTTTCATTCTAGTGTCCTTCGTTTGGGAGAAAAATGCAAAGGTACAATATAGCTTTTCCTTGCCGATATCTCTCTTTTGCAAAGAGATAGGCATTGGAAAATTCAGGGCTATAACGTGTAGATGAAGCACTAACAGGAGGCTGTAAAATTTTCATTCTAGTGTCCTTCGTTTGGGAGAAAAATGCAAAGGTACAATACAGCTTTTCCTTGCCGATATCTCTCTTTTGCAAAGAGATAGGCATTGGAAAATTCAGGGCTATAACGTGTAGACGAAGCACTTTAAAATTTTCATTCTAGTATACTTCGTTTGGGAGAAAAATGCAAAGGTACAATACAGCTTTTCCTTGCCGATATCTCTCTTTTGCAAAGAGATAGGCATTGGAAAATTCAGGACTATAACGTGTAGACGAAGCACTAACAGGAGGCATTAAAATTTTCATTCTAGTGTCCTTCGTTTGGGAGAAAAATGCAAAGGTACAATACAGCTTTTCCTTGCCGATATCTCTCTTTTGCAAAGAGATAGGCATTGGAAAATTCAGGGCTATAACGTGTAGATGAAGCACTAACAGGAGGCTTTAAAATTTTCATTCTAGTGTCTTTCGTTTGGGAGAAAAATGCAAAGGTACAAAACAGCTTTTCCTTGCCGATATCTCTCTTTTGCAAAGAGATAGGCATTGGAAAATGCAGGGCTATACCGTGTAGATGAAGCACTAACAGGAGGCTTTAAAATTTTAATTCTAGTGTCCTTCGTTTGGGAGAAAAATGCAAAGGTACAATGCAGCTTTTCCGTGCCGATATCTCTCTTTTACAAAGAGATAGGCATTGGAAAATTCAGGGCTATAACGTGTAGATGAAGCACTAATAGGAGGCTTTAAAATTTTCATTCTAGTGTCCTTCGTTTGGGAGAAAAATGCAAAGGTACAATACAGCTTTTCCGTGCCGATATCTCTCTTTTGCAAAGAGATAGGCATTGGAAAATTCAGGACTATAACGTGTAGATGAAGCACTAACAGGAGGCTTTAAAATTTTCATTCTAGTGTCCTTCGTTTGGGAGAAAAATGCAAAGGTACAATGCAGCTTTTCCGTGCCGATATCTCTCTTTTGCAAAGAGATAGGCATTGGAAAATTCAGGGCTATAACGTGTAGATGAAGCACTAATAGGAGGCTTTAAAATTTTCATTCTAGTGTCCTTCGTTTGGGAGAAAAATGCAAAGGTACAATACAGCTTTTCCTTGCCGATATCTCTCTTTTGCAAAGAGATAGGCATTGGAAAATTCAGGGCTATAACGTGTAGATGAAGCACTAACAGGAGGCTTTAAAATTTTCATTCTAGTGTCCTTCGTTTGGGAGAAAAATGCAAAGGTACAATGCAGCTTTTCCTTGCCGATATCTCTCTTTTGCAAAGAGATAGGCATTGGAAAATTCAGGGCTATAACGTGTAGATGAAGCACTAACAGGAGGCTTTAAAATTTTCATTCTTTTGGGAGAAAAATGCAAAGGTACAATGCAGCTTTTCCTTGCCGATATCTCTCTTTTGCAAAGAGATAGGCATTGGAAAATTCAGGGCTATAACGTGTAAATGAAGCACTAACAGGAGGCTTTAAAATTTTCATTCTAGTGTCCTTCGTTTGGGAGAAAAATGCAAAGGTACAATACACCTTTTCCTTGCCGATATCTCTCTTTTGCAAAGAGATAGGCATTGGAAAATTCAGGGCTATAACGTGTAGACGAAGCACTTTAAAATTTTCATTCTAGTATACTTCGTTTGGGAGAAAAATGCAAAGGTACAATACAGCTTTTCCTTGCCGATATCTCTCTTTTGCAAAGAGATAGGCATTGGAAAATTCAGGACTATAACGTGTAGACGAAGCACTAACAGGAGGCATTAAAATTTTCATTCTAGTGTCCTTCGTTTGGGAGAAAAATGCAAAGGTACAATACAGCTTTTCCTTGCCGATATCTCTCTTTTGCAAAGAGATAGGCATTGGAAAATTCAGGGCTATAACGTGTAGATGAAGCACTAACAGGAGGCTTTAAAATTTTCATTCTAGTGTCTTTCGTTTGGGAGAAAAATGCAAAGGTACAAAACAGCTTTTCCTTGCCGATATCTCTCTTTTGCAAAGAGATAGGCATTGGAAAATTCAGGGCTATACCGTGTAGATGAAGCACTAACAGGAGGCTTTAAAATTTTAATTCTAGTGTCCTTCGTTTGGGAGAAAAATGCAAAGGTACAATGCAGCTTTTCCGTGCCGATATCTCTCTTTTACAAAGAGATAGGCATTGGAAAATTCAGGGCTATAACGTGTAGATGAAGCACTAATAGGAGGCTTTAAAATTTTCATTCTAGTGTCCTTCGTTTGGGAGAAAAATGCAAAGGTACAATACAGCTTTTCCGTGCCGATATCTCTCTTTTGCAAAGAGATAGGCATTGGAAAATTCAGGACTATAACGTGTAGATGAAGCACTAACAGGAGGCTTTAAAATTTTCATTCTAGTGTCCTTCGTTTGGGAGAAAAATGCAAAGGTACAATGCAGCTTTTCCGTGCCGATATCTCTCTTTTGCAAAGAGATAGGCATTGGAAAATTCAGGGCTATAACGTGTAGATGAAGCACTAATAGGAGGCTTTAAAATTTTCATTCTAGTGTCCTTCGTTTGGGAGAAAAATGCAAAGGTACAATACAGCTTTTCCTTGCCGATATCTCTCTTTTGCAAAGAGATAGGCATTGGAAAATTCAGGGCTATAACGTGTAGATGAAGCACTAACAGGAGGCTTTAAAATTTTCATTCTAGTGTCCTTCGTTTGGGAGAAAAATGCAAAGGTACAATGCAGCTTTTCCTTGCCGATATCTCTCTTTTGCAAAGAGATAGGCATTGGAAAATTCAGGGCTATAACGTGTAGATGAAGCACTAACAGGAGGCTTTAAAATTTTCATTCGTTTGGGAGAAAAATGCAAAGGTACAATGCAGCTTTTCCTTGCCGATATCTCTCTTTTGCAAAGAGATAGGCATTGGAAAATTCAGGACTATAACGTGTAGACGAAGCACTAACAGGAGGCTTTAAAATTTTCATTCTAGTGTCCTTCGTTTGGGAGAAAAATGCAAAGGTACAATGCAGCTTTTCCTTGCCGATATCTCTCTTTTGCAAAGAGATAGGCATTGGAAAATTCAGGGCTATAACGTGTAGATGAAGCACTAACAGGAGGCTTTAAAATTTTCATTCTAGTGTCTTTCGTTTGGGAGAAAAATGCAAAGGTTCAATACAGCTTTTCCTTGCCGATATCTCTCTTTTGCAAAGAGATAGGCATTGGAAAATTCAGGGCTATAACGTGTAGATGAAGCACTAACAGGAGGCTTTAAAATTTTCATTCTAGTGTCCTTCGTTTGGGAGAAAAATGCAAAGGTTCAATACAGATTTTCCTTGCCAATATCTCTCTTTTGCAAAGAGATAGGCATTGGAAAATTCAGGGCTATACCGTGTAGATGAAGCACTAACAGGAGGCTTTAAAATTTTCATTCTAGTGTCCTTCGTTTGGGAGAAAAATGCACAGGTACAATGCAGCTTTTCCTTGCCGATATCTCTCTTTTGCAAAGAGATAGGCATTGGAAAATTCAGGGCTATAACGTGTAGATGAAGCACTAACAGGAGGCTTTAAAATTTTCATTCTAGTGTCCTTCGTTTGGGAGAAAAATGCCAAGGTACAATGCAGCTTTTCCTTGCCGATATCTCTCTTTTGCAAAGAGATAGGCATTGGAAAATTCAGGGCTATAACGTGTAGATGAAGCACTAACAGGAGGCTTTAACATTTTCATTCTAGTGTCCTTCGTTTGGGAGAAAAATGCCAAGGTACAATATAGCTTTTCCTTGCCGATATCTCTCTTTTGCAAAGAGATAGGCATTGGAAAATTCAGGGCTATAACGTGTAGATGAAGCACTAACAGGAGGCTTTAAAATTTTAATTCTAGTGTCCTTCGTTTGGGAGAAAAATGCAAAGGTACAATATAGCTTTTCCTTGCCGATATCTCTCTTTTGCAAAGAGATAGGCATTAGAAAATTCAGGGCTATAACGTGTAGATGAAGCACTAACAGGAGGCTTTAAAATTTTCATTCTAGTGTCCTTCGTTTGGGAGAAAAATGCAAAGGTACAATGCAGCTTTTCCTTGCCGATATCTCTCTTTTGCAAAGAGATAGGCATTGGAAAATTCAGGGCTATAACGTGTAGATGAAGCACTAACAGGAGGCTTTAAAATTTTCATTCTAGTGTCTTTCGTTTGGGAGAAAAATGCAAAGGTACAATGCAGCTTTTCCTTGCCGATATCTCTCTTTTGCAAAGAGATAGGCATTGGAAAATTCAGGGCTATAACGTGTAGATGAAGCACTAACAGGAGGCTTTAAAATTTTCATTCTAGTGTCTTTCGTTTGGGAGAAAAATGCAAAGGTACAATACAGCTTTTCCTTGCCGATATCTCTCTTTTGCAAAGAGATAGGCATTGGAAAATTCAGGGCTATAACGTGTAGATGAAGCACTAACAGGAGGCTTTACAATTTTAATTCTAGTGTCCTTCGTTTGGGAGAAAAATGCAAAGGTACAATAAAGCTTTTCCTTGCCGATATCTCTCTTTTGCAAAGAGATAGGCATTGGAAAATTAAGGGCTATAACGTGTAGATGAAGCACTAACAGGAGGCTTTAACATTTTCATTCTAGTGTCCTTCGTTTGGGAGAAAAATGCCAAGGTACAATATAGCTTTTCCTTGCCGATATCTCTCTTTTGCAAAGAGATAGGCATTAGAAAATTAAGGGCTATAACGTGTAGATGAAGCACTAACAGGAGGCTTTAAAATTTTCATTCTAGTGTCCTTCGTTTGGGAGAAAAATGCAAAGGTACAATGCAGCTTTTCCTTGCCGATATCTCTCTTTTGCAAAGAGATAGGCATTGGAAAATTCAGGGCTATAACGTGTAGATGAAGCACTAACAGGAGGCTTTAAAATTTTCATTCTAGTGTCTTTCGTTTGGGAGAAAAATGCAAAGGTACAATGCAGCTTTTCCTTGCCGATATCTCTCTTTTGCAAAGAGATAGGCATTGGAAAATTCAGGGCTATAACGTGTAGATGAAGCACTAACAGGAGGCTTTAAAATTTTCATTCTAGTGTCTTTCGTTTGGGAGAAAAATGCAAAGGTACAATACAGCTTTTCCTTGCCGATATCTCTCTTTTGCAAAGAGATAGGCATTGGAAAATTCAGGGCTATAACGTGTAGATGAAGCACTAACAGGAGGCTTTAAAATTTTCATTCTAGTGTCCTTCGTTTGGGAGAAAAATGCCAAGGTACAGTATAGCTTTTCCTTGCCGATATCTCTCTTTTGCAAAGAGATAGGCATTGGAAAATTCAGGGCTATAACGTGTAGATGAAGCACTAACAGGAGGCTTTAAAATTTTCATTCTAGTGTCCTTCGTTTGGGAGAAAAATGCCAAGGTACAATATAGCTTTTCCTTGCCGATATCTCTCTTTTGCAAAGAGATAGGCATTGGAAAATTCAGGGCTATAACGTGTAGATGAAGCACTAACAGGAGGCTTTCAAATTTTCATTCTAGTGTCCTTCGTTTGGGAGAAAAATGCAAAGGTACAATGCAGCTTTTCCTTGCCGATATCTCTCTTTTGCAAAGAGATAGGCATTGGAAAATTCAGGACTATAACGTGTAGACGAAGCACTAACAGGAGGCTTTAAAATTTTCATTCTAGTGTCCTTCGTTTGGGAGAAAAATGCAAAGGTACAATGCAGCTTTTCCTTGCCGATATCTCTCTTTTGCAAAGAGATAGGCATTGGAAAATTCAGGACTATAACGTGTAGACGAAGCACTAACAGGAGGCTTTAAAATTTTCATTCTAGTGTCCTTCGTTTGGGAGAAAAATGCAAAGGTACAATGCAGCTTTTCCTTGCCGATATCTCTCTTTTGCAAAGAGATAGGCATTGGAAAATTCAGGGCTATAACGTGTAGATGAAGCACTAACAGGAGGCTTTAAAATTTTCATTCTAGTGTCTTTCGTTTGGGAGAAAAATGCAAAGGTTCAATACAGCTTTTCCTTGCCGATATCTCTCTTTTGCAAAGAGATAGGCATTGGAAAATTCAGGGCTATAACGTGTAGATGAAGCACTAACAGGAGGCTTTAAAATTTTCATTCTAGTGTCCTTCGTTTGGGAGAAAAATGCACAGGTACAATATAGCTTTTCCTTGCCGATATCTCTCTTTTGCAAAGAGATAGGCATTGGAAAATTCAGGGCTATAACGTGTAGATGAAGCACTAACAGGAGGCTTTACAATTTTAATTCTAGTGTCCTTCGTTTGGGAGAAAAATGCAAAGGTACAATAAAGCTTTTCCTTGCCGATATCTCTCTTTTGCAAAGAGATAGGCATTGGAAAATTCAGGGCTATAACGTGTAGATGAAGCACTAACAGGAGGCTTTAACATTTTCATTCTAGTGTCCTTCGTTTAAGAGAAAAATGCCAAGGTACAATATAGCTTTTCCTTGCCGATATCTCTCTTTTGCAAAGAGATAGGCATTAGAAAATTAAGGGCTATAACGTGTAGATGAAGCACTAACAGGAGGCTTTAAAATTTTCATTCTAGTGTCCTTCGTTTGGGAGAAAAATGCAAAGGTACAATGCAGCTTTTCCTTGCCGATATCTCTCTTTTGCAAAGAGATAGGCATTGGAAAATTCAGGGCTATAACGTGTAGATGAAGCACTAACAGGAGGCTTTAAAATTTTCATTCTAGTGTCTTTCGTTTGGGAGAAAAATGCAAAGGTACAATGCAGCTTTTCCTTGCCGATATCTCTCTTTTGCAAAGAGATAGGCATTGGAAAATTCAGGGCTATAACGTGTAGATGAAGCACTAACAGGAGGCTTTAAAATTTTCATTCTAGTGTCTTTCGTTTGGGAGAAAAATGCAAAGGTACAATACAGCTTTTCCTTGCCGATATCTCTCTTTTGCAAAGAGATAGGCATTGGAAAATTCAGGGCTATAACGTGTAGATGAAGCACTAACAGGAGGCTTTAACATTTTCATTCTAGTGTCTTTCGTTTGGGAGAAAAATGCAAAGGTACAATGCAGCTTTTCCTTGCCGATATCTCTCTTTTGCAAAGAGATAGGCATTGGAAAATTCAGGGCTATAACGTGTAGATGAAGCACTAACAGGAGGCTTTAAAATTTTAATTCTAGTGTCTTTCGTTTGGGAGAAAAATGCAAAGGTACAATACAGCTTTTCCTTGCCGATATCTCTCTTTTGCAAAGAGATAGGCATTGGAAAATTCAGGGCTATAACGTGTAGATGAAGCACTAACAGGAGGCTTTAACATTTTCATTCTAGTGTCCTTCGTTTGGGAGAAAAATGCCAAGGTACAATATAGCTTTTCCTTGCCGATATCTCTCTTTTGCAAAGAGATAGGCATTAGAAAATTAAGGGCTATAACGTGTAGATGAAGCACTAACAGGAGGCTTTAAAATTTTCATTCTAGTATCCTTCGTTTGGGAGAAAAATGCAAAGGTACAATGCAGCTTTTCCTTGCCGATATCTCTCTTTTGCAAAGAGATAGGCATTGGAAAATTCAGGGCTATAACGTGTAGATGAAGCACTAACAGGAGGCTTTAAAATTTTCATTCTAGTGTCTTTCGTTTGGGAGAAAAATGCAAAGGTACAATGCAGCTTTTCCTTGCCGATATCTCTCTTTTGCAAAGAGATAGGCATTGGAAAATTCAGGGCTATAACGTGTAGATGAAGCACTAACAGGAGGCTTTAAAATTTTCATTCTAGTGTCCTTCGTTTGGGAGAAAAATGCAAAGGTACAATGCAGCTTTTCCTTGCCGATATCTCTCTTTTGCAAAGAGATAGGCATTGGAAAATTCAGGGCTATAACGTGTAGATGAAGCACTAACAGGAGGCTTTAAAATTTTCATTCTAGTGTCTTTCGTTTGGGAGAAAAATGCAAAGGTTCAATACAGCTTTTCCTTGCCGATATCTCTCTTTTGCAAAGAGATAGGCATTGGAAAATTCAGGGCTATAACGTGTAGATGAAGCACTAACAGGAGGCTTTAAAATTTTCATTCTAGTGTCCTTCGTTTGGGAGAAAAATGCACAGGTACAATGCAGCTTTTCCTTGCCGATATCTCTCTTTTGCAAAGAGATAGGCATTGGAAAATTCAGGGCTATAACGTGTAGATGAAGCACTAACAGGAGGCTTTAAAATTTTCATTCTAGTGTCCTTCGTTTGGGAGAAAAATGCCAAGGTACAATGCAGCTTTTCCTTGCCGATATCTCTCTTTTGCAAAGAGATAGGCATTGGAAAATTCAGGGCTATAACGTGTAGATGAAGCACTAACAGGAGGCTTTAACATTTTCATTCTAGTGTCCTTCGTTTGGGAGAAAAATGCCAAGGTACAATATAGCTTTTCCTTGCCGATATCTCTCTTTTGCAAAGAGATAGGCATTGGAAAATTCAGGGCTATAACGTGTAGATGAAGCACTAACAGGAGGCTTTAAAATTTTAATTCTAGTGTCCTTCGTTTGGGAGAAAAATGCAAAGGTACAATATAGCTTTTCCTTGCCGATATCTCTCTTTTGCAAAGAGATAGGCATTAGAAAATTCAGGGCTATAACGTGTAGATGAAGCACTAACAGGAGGCTTTAAAATTTTCATTCTAGTGTCCTTCGTTTGGGAGAAAAATGCAAAGGTACAATGCAGCTTTTCCTTGCCGATATCTCTCTTTTGCAATGAGATAGGCATTGGAAAATTCAGGGCTATAACGTGTAGATGAAGCACTAACAGGAGGCTTTAAAATTTTCATTCTAGTGTCTTTCGTTTGGGAGAAAAATGCAAAGGTACAATGCAGCTTTTCCTTGCCGATATCTCTCTTTTGCAAAGAGATAGGCATTGGAAAATTCAGGGCTATAACGTGTAGATGGAGCACTAACAGGAGGCTTTAAAATTTTCATTCTAGTGTCTTTCGTTTGGGAGAAAAATGCAAAGGTACAATACAGCTTTTCCTTGCCGATATCTCTCATTTGCAAAGAGATAGGCATTGGAAAATTCAGGGCTATAACGTGTAGATGAAGCACTAACAGGAGGCTTTAAAATTTTCATTCTAGTGTCTTTCGTTTGGGAGAAAAATGCAAAGGTACAATACAGCTTTTCCTTGCCGATATCTCTCTTTTGCAAAGAGATAGGCATTGGAAAATTCAGGGCTATAACGTGTAGATGAAGCACTAACAGGAGGCTTTAAAATTTTCATTCTAGTGTCCTTCGTTTGGGAGAAAAATGCCAAGGTACAATGCAGCTTTTCCTTGCCGATATCTCTCTTTTGCAAAGAGATAGGCATTGGAAAATTCAGGGCTATAACGTGTAGATGAAGCACTAACAGGAGGCTTTAAAATTTTCATTCTAGTGTCCTTCGTTTGGGAGAAAAATGCCAAGGTACAATATAGCTTTTCCTTGCCGATATCTCTCCTTTGCAAAGAGATAGGCATTGGAAAATTCAGGGCTATAACGTGTAGATGAAGCACTAACAGGAGGCTTTACAATTTTAATTCTAGTGTCCTTCGTTTGGGAGAAAAATGCAAAGGTACAATATAGCTTTTCCTTGCCGATATCTCTCTTTTGCAAAGAGATAGGCATTGGAAAATTCAGGGCTATAACGTGTAGATGAAGCACTAACAGGAGGCTTTAACATTTTCATTCTAGTGTCCTTCGTTTGGGAGAAAAATGCCAAGGTACAATATAGCTTTTCCTTGCCGATATCTCTCTTTTGCAAAGAGATAGGCATTAGAAAATTAAGGGCTATAACGTGTAGATGAAGCACTAACAGGAGGCTTTAAAATTTTCATTCTAGTGTCCTTCGTTTGGGAGAAAAATGCAAAGGTACAATGCAGCTTTTCCTTGCCGATATCTCTCTTTTGCAAAGAGATAGGCATTGGAAAATTCAGGGCTATAACGTGTAGATGAAGCACTAACAGGAGGCTTTAAAATTTTCATTCTAGTGTCTTTCGTTTGGGAGAAAAATGCAAAGGTACAATGCAGCTTTTCCTTGCCGATATCTCTCTTTTGCAAAGAGATAGGCATTGGAAAATTCAGGGCTATAACGTGTAGATGAAGCACTAACAGGAGGCTTTAAAATTTTCATTCTAGTGTCTTTCGTTTGGGAGAAAAATGCAAAGGTACAATACAGCTTTTCCTTGCCGATATCTCTCTTTTGCAAAGAGATAGGCATTGGAAAATTCAGGGCTATAACGTGTAGATGAAGCACTAACAGGAGGCTTTAAAATTTTCATTCTAGTGTCCTTCGTTTGGGAGAAAAATGCCAAGGTACAATATAGCTTTTCCTTGCCGATATCTCTCTTTTGCAAAGAGATAGGCATTGGAAAATTCAGGGCTATAACGTGTAGATGAAGCACTAACAGGAGGCTTTAAAATTTTCATTCTAGTGTCCTTCGTTTGGGAGAAAAATGCCAAGGTACAATATAGCTTTTCCTTGCCGATATCTCTCTTTTGCAAAGAGATAGGCATTGGAAAATTCAGGGCTATAACCTGTAGATGAAGCACTAACAGGAGGCTTTACAATTTTAATTCTAGTGTCCTTCGTTTGGGAGAAAAATGCAAAGGTACAATATAGCTTTTCCTTGCCGATATCTCTCTTTTGCAAAGAGATAGGCATTGGAAAATTCAGGGCTATAACGTGTAGATGAAGCACTAACAGGAGGCTTTAACATTTTCATTCTAGTGTCCTTCGTTTGGGAGAAAAATGCCAAGGTACAATATAGCTTTTCCTTGCCGATATCTCTCTTTTGCAAAGAGATAGGCATTGGAAAATTCAGGGCTATAACCTGTAGATGAAGCACTAACAGGAGGCTTTACAATTTTAATTCTAGTGTCCTTCGTTTGGGAGAAAAATGCAAAGGTACAATATAGCTTTTCCTTGCCGATATCTCTCTTTTGCAAAGAGATAGGCATTGGAAAATTCAGGGCTATAACGTGTAGATGAAGCACTAACAGGAGGCTTTAAAATTTTCATTCTAGTGTCTTTCGTTTGGGAGAAAAATGCAAAGGTACAATGCAGCTTTTCCTTGCCGATATCTCTCTTTTGCAAAGAGATAGGCATTGGAAAATTCAGGGCTATAACGTGTAGATGAAGCACTAACAGGAGGCTTTAAAATTTTCATTCTAGTGTCTTTCGTTTGGGAGAAAAATGCAAAGGTACAATACAGCTTTTCCTTGCCAATATCTCTCTTTTGCAAAGAGATAGGCATTGGAAAATTCAGGGCTATAACGTGTAAATGAAGCACTAACAGAAGGCTTTAAAATTTTCATTCTAGTGTCTTTCGTTTGGGAGAAAAATGCAAAGGTACAATACAGCTTTTCCTTGCCGATATCTCTCTTTTGCAAAGAGATAGGCATTGGAAAATTCAGGGCTATAACGTGTAGATGAAGCACTAACAGGAGGCTTTAAAATTTTCATTCTAGTGTCTTTCGTTTGGGAGAAAAATGCAAAGGTACAATGCAGCTTTTCCTTGCCGATATCTCTCTTTTGCAAAGAGATAGGCATTGGAAAATTCAGGGCTATAACGTGTAGATGAAGCACTAACAGGAGGCTTTAAAATTTTCATTCTAGTGTCTTTCGTTTGGGAGAAAAATGCAAAGGTACAATACAGCTTTTCCTTGCCGATATCTCTCTTTTGCAAAGAGATAGGCATTGGAAAATTCAGGGCTATAACGTGTAGATGAAGCACTAACAGGAGGCTTTAAAATTTTCATTCTAGTGTCCTTCGTTTGGGAGAAAAATGCCAAGGTACAATATAGCTTTTCCTTGCCGATATCTCTCTTTTGCAAAGAGATAGGCATTGGAAAATTCAGGGCTATAACGTGTAGATGAAGCACTAACAGGAGGCTTTAAAATTTTCATTCTAGTGTCCTTCGTTTGGGAGAAAAATGCCAAGGTACAATATAGCTTTTCCTTGCCGATATCTCTCTTTTGCAAAGAGATAGGCATTGGAAAATTCAGGGCTATAACCTGTAGATGAAGCACTAACAGGAGGCTTTACAATTTTAATTCTAGTGTCCTTCGTTTGGGAGAAAAATGCAAAGGTACAATATAGCTTTTCCTTGCCGATATCTCTCTTTTGCAAAGAGATAGGCATTGGAAAATTCAGGGCTATAACGTGTAGATGAAGCACTAACAGGAGGCTTTAACATTTTCATTCTAGTGTCCTTCGTTTGGGAGAAAAATGCCAAGGTACAATACAGCTTTTCCTTGCCGATATCTCTCTTTTGCAAAGAGATAGGCATTAGAAAATTAAGGGCTATAACGTGTAGATGAAGCACTAACAGGAGGCTTTAAAATTTTCATTCTAGTGTCTTTCGTTTGGGAGAAAAATGCAAAGGTACAATGCAGCTTTTCCTTGCCGATATCTCTCTTTTGCAAAGAGATAGGCATTGGAAAATTCAGGGCTATAACGTGTAAATGAAGCACTAACAGAAGGCTTTAAAATTTTCATTCTAGTGTCTTTCGTTTGGGAGAAAAATGCAAAGGTACAATACAGCTTTTCCTTGCCGATATCTCTCTTTTGCAAAGAGATAGGCATTGGAAAATTCAGGGCTATAACGTGTAAATGAAGCACTAACAGAAGGCTTTAAAATTTTCATTCTAGTGTCTTTCGTTTGGGAGAAAAATGCAAAGGTACAATACAGCTTTTCCTTGCCGATATCTCTCTTTTGCAAAGAGATAGGCATTGGAAAATTCAGGGCTATAACGTGTAGATGAAGCACTAACAGGAGGCTTTAAAATTTTCATTCTAGTGTCCTTCGTTTGGGAGAAAAACGCAAAGGTACAATGCAGCTTTTCCTTGCCGATATCTCTCTTTTGCAAAGAGATAGGCATTGGAAAATTTGGGGCTATAACGTGTAGACGAAGCACTAACAGGAGGCTTTACAATTTTCATTCTAGTGTCCTTCGTTTGGGAGAAAAATGCAAAGGTACAATGCAGCTTTTCCTTGCCGATATCTCTCTTTTGCAAAGAGATAGGCATTGGAAAATTCAGGGCTATAACGTGTAGATGAAGCACTAACAGGAGGCTTTAAAATTTTCATTCTAGTGTCCTTCGTTTGGGAGAAAAATGCAAAGGTACAATGCAGCTTTTCCTTGCCGATATCTCTCTTTTGCAAAGAGATAGGCATTGGAAAATTCAGGGCTATAACGTGTAGATGAAGCACTAACAGGAGGCTTTAAAATTTTCATTCTAGTGTCCTTCGTTTGGGAGAAAAATGCAAAGGTACAATGCAGCTTTTCCTTGCCGATATCTCTCTTTTGCAAAGAGATAGGCATTGGAAAATTCAGGGCTATAACGTGTAGATGAAGCACTAACAGGAGGCTTTAAAATTTTCATTCTAGTGTCTTTCGTTTGGGAGAAAAATGCAAAGGTACAATACAGCTTTTCCTTGCCGATATCTCTCTTTTGCATAGAGATAGGCATTGGAAAATTCAGGGCTATAACGTGTAAATGAAGCACTAACAGAAGGCTTTAAAATTTTCATTCTAGTGTCTTTCGTTTGGGAGAAAAATGCAAAGGTACAATACAGCTTTTCCTTGCCGATATCTTTCTTTTGCAAAGAGATAGGCATTGGAAAATTCAGGGCTATAACGTGTAGATGAAGCACTAACAGGAGGCTTTAAAATTTTCATTCTAGTGTCCTTCGTTTGGGAGAAAAATGCCAAGGTACAATATAGCTTTTCCTTGCCGATATCTCTCTTTTGCAAAGAGATAGGCATTGGAAAATTCAGGGCTATAACGTGTAGATGAAGCACTAACAGGAGGCTTTACAATTTTAATTCTAGTGTCCTTCGTTTGGGAGAAAAATGCAAAGGTACAATATAGCTTTTCCTTGCCGATATCTCTCTTTTGCAAAGAGATAGGCATTGGAAAATTCAGGGCTATAACGTGTAGATGAAGCACTAACAGGAGGCTTTAACATTTTCATTCTAGTGTCCTTCGTTTGGGAGAAAAATGCCAAGGTACAATATAGCTTTTCCTTGCCGATATCTCTCTTTTGCAAAGAGATAGGCATTAGAAAATTAAGGGCTATAACGTGTAGATGAAGCACTAACAGGAGGCTTTAAAATTTTCATTCTAGTGTCCTTCGTTTGGGAGAAAAATGCAAAGGTACAATGCAGCTTTTCCTTGCCGATATCTCTCTTTTGCAAAGAGATAGGCATTGGAAAATTCAGGGCTATAACGTGTAGATGAAGCACTAACAGGAGGCTTTAAAATTTTCATTCTAGTGTCCTTCGTTTGGGAGAAAAATGCAAAGGTACAATGCAGCTTTTCCTTGCCGATATCTCTCTTTTGCAAAGAGATAGGCATTGGAAAATTCAGGGCTATAACGTGTAGATGAAGCACTAACAGGAGGCTTTAAAATTTTCATTCTAGTGTCTTTCGTTTGGGAGAAAAATGCAAAGGTACAATACAGCTTTTCCTTGCCGATATCTCTCTTTTGCATAGAGATAGGCATTGGAAAATTCAGGGCTATAACGTGTAAATGAAGCACTAACAGAAGGCTTTAAAATTTTCATTCTAGTGTCTTTCGTTTGGGAGAAAAATGCAAAGGTACAATACAGCTTTTCCTTGCCGATATCTTTCTTTTGCAAAGAGATAGGCATTGGAAAATTCAGGGCTATAACGTGTAGATGAAGCACTAACAGGAGGCTTTAAAATTTTCATTCTAGTGTCCTTCGTTTGGGAGAAAAATGCCAAGGTACAATATAGCTTTTCCTTGCCGATATCTCTCTTTTGCAAAGAGATAGGCATTGGAAAATTCAGGGCTATAACGTGTAGATGAAGCACTAACAGGAGGCTTTACAATTTTAATTCTAGTGTCCTTCGTTTGGGAGAAAAATGCAAAGGTACAATATAGCTTTTCCTTGCCGATATCTCTCTTTTGCAAAGAGATAGGCATTGGAAAATTCAGGGCTATAACGTGTAGATGAAGCACTAACAGGAGGCTTTAACATTTTCATTCTAGTGTCCTTCGTTTGGGAGAAAAATGCCAAGGTACAATATAGCTTTTCCTTGCCGATATCTCTCTTTTGCAAAGAGATAGGCATTAGAAAATTAAGGGCTATAACGTGTAGATGAAGCACTAACAGGAGGCTTTAAAATTTTCATTCTAGTGTCCTTCGTTTGGGAGAAAAATGCAAAGGTACAATGCAGCTTTTCCTTGCCGATATCTCTCTTTTGCAAAGAGATAGGCATTGGAAAATTCAGGGCTATAACGTGTAGATGAAGCACTAACAGGAGGCTTTAAAATTTTCATTCTAGTGTCTTTCGTTTGGGAGAAAAATGCAAAGGTACAATACAGCTTTTCCTTGCCGATATCTCTCTTTTGCAAAGAGATAGGCATTGGAAAATTCAGGGCTATAACGTGTAGATGAAGCACTAACAGGAGGCTTTAAAATTTTCATTCTAGTGTCCTTCGTTTGGGAGAAAAATGCCAAGGTACAATATAGCTTTTCCTTGCCGATATCTCTCTTTTGCAAAGAGATAGGCATTGGAAAATTCAGGGCTATAACGTGTAGATGAAGCACTAACAGGAGGCTTTAAAATTTTCATTCTAGTGTCCTTCGTTTGGGAGAAAAATGCCAAGGTACAATATAGCTTTTCCTTGCCGATATCTCTCTTTTGCAAAGAGATAGGCATTGGAAAATTCAGGGCTATAACGTGTAGATGAAGCACTAACAGGAGGCTTTACAATTTTAATTCTAGTGTCCTTCGTTTGGGAGAAAAATGCAAAGGTACAATATAGCTTTTCCTTGCCGATATCTCTCTTTTGCAAAGAGATAGGCATTGGAAAATTCAGGGCTATAACGTGTAGATGAAGCACTAACAGGAGGCTTTAACATTTTCATTCTAGTGTCCTTCGTTTGGGAGAAAAATGCCAAGGTACAATATAGCTTTTCCTTGCCGATATCTCTCTTTTGCAAAGAGATAGGCATTAGAAAATTAAGGGCTATAACGTGTAGATGAAGCACTAACAGGAGGCTTTAAAATTTTCATTCTAGTGTCCTTCGTTTGGGAGAAAAATGCAAAGGTACAATGC
The DNA here is from genome assembly GCF_028390025.1 of Pseudophryne corroboree. Classification (NCBI taxonomy): domain Eukaryota; kingdom Metazoa; phylum Chordata; class Amphibia; order Anura; family Myobatrachidae; genus Pseudophryne; species Pseudophryne corroboree. The sequence continues at coordinate 171,253,564 of NC_086451.1, forward strand.
AGCTTTTCCTTGCCGATATCTCTCTTTTGCAAAGAGATAGGCATTGGAAAATTCAGGGCTATAACGTGTAGATGAAGCACTAACAGGAGGCTTTAAAATTTTCATTCTAGTGTCTTTCGTTTGGGAGAAAAATGCAAAGGTACAATGCAGCTTTTCCTTGCCGATATCTCTCTTTTGCAAAGAGATAGGCATTGGAAAATTCAGGGCTATAACGTGTAGATGAAGCACTAACAGGAGGCTTTAAAATTTTCATTCTAGTGTCTTTCGTTTGGGAGAAAAATGCAAAGGTACAATACAGCTTTTCCTTGCCAATATCTCTCTTTTGCAAAGAGATAGGCATTGGAAAATTCAGGGCTATAACGTGTAAATGAAGCACTAACAGAAGGCTTTAAAATTTTCATTCTAGTGTCTTTCGTTTGGGAGAAAAATGCAAAGGTACAATACAGCTTTTCCTTGCCGATATCTCTCTTTTGCAAAGAGATAGGCATTGGAAAATTCAGGGCTATAACGTGTAAATGAAGCACTAACAGAAGGCTTTAAAATTTTCATTCTAGTGTCTTTCGTTTGGGAGAAAAATGCAAAGGTACAATACAGCTTTTCCTTGCCGATATCTCTCTTTTGCAAAGAGATAGGCATTGGAAAATTCAGGGCTATAACGTGTAGATGAAGCACTAACAGGAGGCTTTAAAATTTTCATTCTAGTGTCCTTCGTTTGGGAGAAAAACGCAAAGGTACAATGCAGCTTTTCCTTGCCGATATCTCTCTTTTGCAAAGAGATAGGCATTGGAAAATTTGGGGCTATAACGTGTAGACGAAGCACTAACAGGAGGCTTTACAATTTTCATTCTAGTGTCCTTCGTTTGGGAGAAAAATGCAAAGGTACAATGCAGCTTTTCCTTGCCGATATCTCTCTTTTGCAAAGAGATAGGCATTGGAAAATTCAGGGCTATAACGTGTAGATGAAGCACTAACAGGAGGCTTTAAAATTTTCATTCTAGTGTCTTTCGTTTGGGAGAAAAATGCAAAGGTACAATACAGCTTTTCCTTGCCGATATCTCTCTTTTGCAAAGAGATAGGCATTGGAAAATTCAGGGCTATAACGTGTAGACGAAGCACTAACAGGAGGCTTTAAAATTTTCATTCTAGTGTCCTTCGTTTGGGAGAAAAATGCAAAGGTACAATGCAGCTTTTCCTTGCCGATATCTCTCTTTTGCAAAGAGATAGGCATTGGAAAATTCAGGGCTATAACGTGTAGATGAAGCACTAACAGGAGGCTTTAACATTTTCATTCTAGTGTCCTTCGTTTGGGAGAAAAATGCAAAGGTACAATGCAGCTTTTCCTTGCCGATATCTCTCTTTTGCAAAGAGATAGGCATTGGAAAATTCAGGGCTATAACGTGTAGATGAAGCACTAACAGGAGGCTTTAAAATTTTCATTCTAGTGTCTTTCGTTTGGGAGAAAAATGCAAAGGTACAATACAGCTTTTCCTTGCCGATATCTCTCTTTTGCATAGAGATAGGCATTGGAAAATTCAGGGCTATAACGTGTAAATGAAGCACTAACAGAAGGCTTTAAAATTTTCATTCTAGTGTCTTTCGTTTGGGAGAAAAATGCAAAGGTACAATACAGCTTTTCCTTGCCGATATCTTTCTTTTGCAAAGAGATAGGCATTGGAAAATTCAGGGCTATAACGTGTAGATGAAGCACTAACAGGAGGCTTTAAAATTTTCATTCTAGTGTCCTTCGTTTGGGAGAAAAATGCCAAGGTACAATATAGCTTTTCCTTGCCGATATCTCTCTTTTGCAAAGAGATAGGCATTGGAAAATTCAGGGCTATAACGTGTAGATGAAGCACTAACAGGAGGCTTTACAATTTTAATTCTAGTGTCCTTCGTTTGGGAGAAAAATGCAAAGGTACAATATAGCTTTTCCTTGCCGATATCTCTCTTTTGCAAAGAGATAGGCATTGGAAAATTCAGGGCTATAACGTGTAGATGAAGCACTAACAGGAGGCTTTAACATTTTCATTCTAGTGTCCTTCGTATGGGAGAAAAATGCCAAGGTACAATATAGCTTTTCCTTGCCGATATCTCTCTTTTGCAAAGAGATAGGCATTAGAAAATTAAGGGCTATAACGTGTAGATGAAGCACTAACAGGAGGCTTTAAAATTTTCATTCTAGTGTCCTTCGTTTGGGAGAAAAATGCAAAGGTTCAATGCAGCTTTTCCTTGCCGATATCTCTCTTTTGCAAAGAGATAGGCATTGGAAAATTCAGGGCTATAACGTGTAGATGAAGCACTAACAGGAGGCTTTAAAATTTTCATTCTAGTGTCTTTCGTTTGGGAGAAAAATGCAAAGGTACAATGCAGCTTTTCCTTGCCGATATCTCTCTTTTGCAAAGAGATAGGCATTGGAAAATTCAGGGCTATAACGTGTAGATGAAGCACTAACAGGAGGCTTTAAAATTTTCATTCTAGTGTCTTTCGTTTGGGAGAAAAATGCAAAGGTACAATACAGCTTTTCCTTGCCAATATCTCTCTTTTGCAAAGAGATAGGCATTGGAAAATTCAGGGCTATAACGTGTAAATGAAGCACTAACAGAAGGCTTTAAAATTTTCATTCTAGTGTCTTTCGTTTGGGAGAAAAATGCAAAGGTACAATACAGCTTTTCCTTGCCGATATCTCTCTTTTGCAAAGAGATAGGCATTGGAAAATTCAGGGCTATAACGTGTAAATGAAGCACTAACAGAAGGCTTTAAAATTTTCATTCTAGTGTCTTTCGTTTGGGAGAAAAATGCAAAGGTACAATACAGCTTTTCCTTGCCGATATCTCTCTTTTGCAAAGAGATAGGCATTGGAAAATTCAGGGCTATAACGTGTAGATGAAGCACTAACAGGAGGCTTTAAAATTTTCATTCTAGTGTCCTTCGTTTGGGAGAAAAACGCAAAGGTACAATGCAGCTTTTCCTTGCCGATATCTCTCTTTTGCAAAGAGATAGGCATTGGAAAATTTGGGGCTATAACGTGTAGACGAAGCACTAACAGGAGGCTTTACAATTTTCATTCTAGTGTCCTTCGTTTGGGAGAAAAATGCAAAGGTACAATGCAGCTTTTCCTTGCCGATATCTCTCTTTTGCAAAGAGATAGGCATTGGAAAATTCAGGGCTATAACGTGTAGATGAAGCACTAACAGGAGGCTTTAAAATTTTCATTCTAGTGTCTTTCGTTTGGGAGAAAAATGCAAAGGTACAATACAGCTTTTCCTTGCCGATATCTCTCTTTTGCAAAGAGATAGGCATTGGAAAATTCAGGGCTATAACGTGTAGACGAAGCACTAACAGGAGGCTTTAAAATTTTCATTCTAGTGTCCTTCGTTTGGGAGAAAAATGCAAAGGTACAATGCAGCTTTTCCTTGCCGATATCTCTCTTTTGCAAAGAGATAGGCATTGGAAAATTCAGGGCTATAACGTGTAGATGAAGCACTAACAGGAGGCTTTAAAATTTTCATTCTAGTGTCCTTCGTTTGGGAGAAAAATGCAAAGGTACAATGCAGCTTTTCCTTGCCGATATCTCTCTTTTGCAAAGAGATAGGCATTGGAAAATTCAGGGCTATAACGTGTAGATGAAGCACTAACAGGAGGCTTTAAAATTTTCATTCTAGTGTCTTTCGTTTGGGAGAAAAATGCAAAGGTACAATACAGCTTTTCCTTGCCGATATCTCTCTTTTGCAAAGAGATAGGCATTGGAAAATTCAGGGCTATAACGTGTAAATGAAGCACTAACAGAAGGCTTTAAAATTTTCATTCTAGTGTCTTTCGTTTGGGAGAAAAATGCAAAGGTACAATACAGCTTTTCCTTGCCGATATCTCTCTTTTGCAAAGAGATAGGCATTGGAAAATTCAGGGCTATAACGTGTAAATGAAGCACTAACAGAAGGCTTTAAAATTTTCATTCTAGTGTCTTTCGTTTGGGAGAAAAATGCAAAGGTACAATGCAGCTTTTCCTTGCCAATATCTCTCTTTTGCAAAGAGATAGGCATTGGAAAATTCAGGGCTATAACGTGTAAATGAAGCACTAACAGAAGGCTTTAAAATTTTCATTCTAGTGTCTTTCGTTTGGGAGAAAAATGCAAAGGTACAATACAGCTTTTCCTTGCCGATATCTCTCTTTTGCAAAGAGATAGGCATTGGAAAATTCAGGGCTATAACGTGTAAATGAAGCACTAACAGAAGGCTTTAAAATTTTCATTCTAGTGTCTTTCGTTTGGGAGAAAAATGCAAAGGTACAATACAGCTTTTCCTTGCCGATATCTCTCTTTTGCAAAGAGATAGGCATTGGAAAATTCAGGGCTATAACGTGTAGATGAAGCACTAACAGGAGGCTTTAAAATTTTCATTCTAGTGTCCTTCGTTTGGGAGAAAAACGCAAAGGTACAATGCAGCTTTTCCTTGCCGATATCTCTCTTTTGCAAAGAGATAGGCATTGGAAAATTTGGGGCTATAACGTGTAGACGAAGCACTAACAGGAGGCTTTACAATTTTCATTCTAGTGTCCTTCGTTTGGGAGAAAAATGCAAAGGTACAATGCAGCTTTTCCTTGCCGATATCTCTCTTTTGCAAAGAGATAGGCATTGGAAAATTCAGGGCTATAACGTGTAGATGAAGCACTAACAGGAGGCTTTAAAATTTTCATTCTAGTGTCTTTCGTTTGGGAGAAAAATGCAAAGGTACAATACAGCTTTTCCTTGCCGATATCTCTCTTTTGCAAAGAGATAGGCATTGGAAAATTCAGGGCTATAACGTGTAGACGAAGCACTAACAGGAGGCTTTAAAATTTTCATTCTAGTGTCCTTCGTTTGGGAGAAAAATGCAAAGGTACAATGCAGCTTTTCCTTGCCGATATCTCTCTTTTGCAAAGAGATAGGCATTGGAAAATTCAGGGCTATAACGTGTAGATGAAGCACTAACAGGAGGCTTTAAAATTTTCATTCTAGTGTCCTTCGTTTGGGAGAAAAATGCAAAGGTACAATGCAGCTTTTCCTTGCCGATATCTCTCTTTTGCAAAGAGATAGGCATTGGAAAATTCAGGGCTATAACGTGTAGATGAAGCACTAACAGGAGGCTTTAAAATTTTCATTCTAGTGTCTTTCGTTTGGGAGAAAAATGCAAAGGTACAATACAGCTTTTCCTTGCCGATATCTCTCTTTTGCATAGAGATAGGCATTGGAAAATTCAGGGCTATAACGTGTAAATGAAGCACTAACAGAAGGCTTTAAAATTTTCATTCTAGTGTCTTTCGTTTGGGAGAAAAATGCAAAGGTACAATACAGCTTTTCCTTGCCGATATCTTTCTTTTGCAAAGAGATAGGCATTGGAAAATTCAGGGCTATAACGTGTAGATGAAGCACTAACAGGAGGCTTTAAAATTTTCATTCTAGTGTCCTTCGTTTGGGAGAAAAATGCAAAGGTACAATGCAGCTTTTCCTTGCCGATATCTCTCTTTTGCAAAGAGATAGGCATTGGAAAATTCAGGGCTATAACGTGTAAATGAAGCACTAACAGAAGGCTTTAAAATTTTCATTCTAGTGTCTTTCGTTTGGGAGAAAAATGCAAAGGTACAATACAGCTTTTCCTTGCCGATATCTCTCTTTTGCAAAGAGATAGGCATTGGAAAATTCAGGGCTATAACGTGTAGATGAAGCACTAACAGGAGGCTTTAAAATTTTCATTCTAGTGTCCTTCGTTTGGGAGAAAAATGCAAAGGTACAATGCAGCTTTTCCTTGCCGATATCTCTCTTTTGCAAAGAGATAGGCATCGGAAAATTCAGGGCTATAACGTGTAAATGAAGCACTAACAGAAGGCTTTAAAATTTTCATTCTAGTGTCTTTCGTTTGGGAGAAAAATGCAAAGGTACAATACAGCTTTTCCTTGCCGATATCTTTCTTTTGCAAAGAGATAGGCATTGGAAAATTCAGGGCTATAACGTGTAGACGAAGCACTAACAGGAGGCTTTAAAATTTTCATTCTAGTGTCTTTCGTTTGGGAGAAAAATGCAAAGGTACAATACAGCTTTTCCTTGCCGATATCTCTCTTTTGCAAAGAGATAGGCATTGGAAAATTCAGGGATATAACGTGTAGATGAAGCACTAACAGGAGGCTTTAAAATTTTCATTCTAGTGTCCTTCGTTTGGGAGAAAAATGCAAAGGTACAATGCAGCTTTTCCTTGCCGATATCTCTCTTTTGCAAAGAGATGGGCATTGGAAAATTCAGGGCTATAACGTGCAGATGAAGCACTAACAGGAGGCTTTAAAATTTTCATTCTAGTGTCTTTCGTTTGGGAGAAAAATGCAAAGGTTCAATACAGCTTTTCCTTGCCGATATCTCTCTTTTGCAAAGAGATAGGCATTGGAAAATTCAGGGCTATAACGTGTAGACGAAGCACTAACAGGAGGCTTTAAAATTTTCATTCTAGTTTCCTTCGTTTGGGAGAAAAATGCAAAGGTACAATGCAGCTTTTCCTTGCCGATATCTCTCTTTTGCAAAGAGATAGGCATTGGAAATTTCAGGGATATAACGTGTAGATGAAGCACTAACAGGAGGCTTTAAAATTTTCATTCTAGTGTCCTTCGTTTGGGAGAAAAATGCAAAGGTTCAATACAGCTTTTCCTTGCCGATATCTCTCTTTTGCAAAGAGATAGGCATTGGAAAATTCAGGGCTATAACGTGTAGACGAAGCACTAACAGGAGGCTTTAAAATTTTCATTCTAGTTTCCTTCGTTTGGGAGAAAAATGCAAAGGTACAATGCAGCTTTTCCTTGCCGATATCTCTCTTTTGCAAAGAGATAGGCATTGGAAAATTCAGGGCTATAACGTGTAGATGAAGCACTAACAGGAGGCTTTAAAATGTTCATTCTAGTGTCTTTCGTTTGGGAGAAAAATGCAAAGGTACAATACAGCTTTTCCTTGCCGATATCTCTCTTTTGCAAAGAGATAGGCATTGGAAAATTCAGGGCTATAACGTGTAGATGAAGCACTAACGGGAGGCTTTAAAATTTTCATTCTAGTGTCCTTCGTTTGGGAGAAAAATGCAAAGGTTCAATACAGCTTTTCCTTGCCGATATCTCTCTTTTGCAAAGAGATAGGCATTGGAAAATTCAGGGCTATAACGTGTAGACGAAGCACTAACAGGAGGCTTTAAAATTTTCATTCTAGTGTCCTTCGTTTGGGAGAAAAATGCAAAGGTTCAATACAGCTTTTCCTTGCCGATATCTCTCTTTTGCAAAGAGATAGGCATTGGAAAATTCAGGGCTATAACGTGTAGACGAAGCACTAACAGGAGGCTTTAAAATTTTCATTCTAGTGTCCTTCGTTTGGGAGAAAAATGCAAAGGTACAATGCAGCTTTTCCTTGCCGATATCTCTCTTTTGCAAAGAGATAGGCATTGGAAAATTCAGGGCTATAACGTGTAAATGAAGCACTAACAGGAGGCTTTAACATTTTCATTCTAGTGTCTTTCGTTTTGGAGAAAAATGCAAAGGTACAATACAGCTTTTCCTTGCCGATATCTCTCTTTTGCAAAGAGATAGGCATTGGAAAATTAAGGCTATAACGTGTAGATGAAGCACTAACAGGAGGCTTTAAAATTTTCATTCTAGTGTCCTTCGTTTGGGAGAAAAATGCAAAGGTTTAATACAGCTTTTCCTTGCCAATATCTCTCTTTTGCAAAGAGATAGGCATTGGAAAATTCAGGGCTATACCGTGTAGATGAAGCACTAACAGGAGGCTTTAAAATTTTCATTCTAGTGTCCTTCGTTTGGGAGAAACATGCAAAGGTACAATACAGCTTTTCCTTGCCGATATCTCTCTTTTGCAAAGAGATAGGCATTGGAAAAATCAGGGCTATAACGTGTAGATGATGCACTAACAGGAGGCTTTAAAATTTTCATTCTAGTGTCCTTCGTTTGGGAGAAAAATGCAAAGGTACAATACAGCTTTTCCTTGCCGATATCTCTCTTTTGCAAAGAGATAGGCATTGGAAAATTCAGGGCTATAACGTGTAGATGAAGCACTAACAGGAGGCTTTAAAATTTTCATTCTAGTTTCCTTCGTTTGGGAGAAAAATGCAAAGGTTCAATACAGCTTTTCCTTGCCAATATCTCTCTTTTGCAAAGAGATAGGCATTGGAAAATTCAGGGCTATACCGTGTAGATGAAGCACTAACAGGAGGCTTTAAAATTTTCATTCTAGTGTCCTTCGTTTGGGAGAAAAATGCAAAGGTTCAATACAGCTTTTCCTTGCCAATATCTCTCTTTTGCAAAGAGATAGGCATTGGAAAATTCAGGGCTATACCGTGTAGATGAAGCACTAACAGGAGGCTTTAAAATTTTAATTCTAGTGTCCTTCGTTTGGGAGAAAAATGCACAGGTACAATGCAGCTTTTCCTTGCCGATATCTCTCTTTTGCAAAGAGATAGGCATTGGAAAATTCAGGGCTATAACGTGTAGATGAAGCACTAACAGGAGGCTTTAAAATTTTCATTCTAGTGTCCTTCGTTTGGGAGAAAAATGCCAAGGTACAATGCAGCTTTTCCTTGCCGATATCTCTCTTTTGCAAAGAGATAGGCATTGGAAAATTCAGGGCTATAACGTGTAGATGAAGCACTAACAGGAGGCTTTAAAATTTTCATTCTAGTGTCCTTCGTTTGGGAGAAAAATGCAAAGGTACAATGCAGCTTTTCCTTGCCGATATCTCTCTTTTGCAAAGAGATAGGCATTGGAAAATTCAGGGCTATAACGTGTAGATGAAGCACTAACAGGAGGCTTTAAAATTTTCATTCTAGTGTCTTTCGTTTGGGAGAAAAATGCAAAGGTACAATACAGCTTTTCCTTGCCGATATCTCTCTTTTGCAAAGAGATAGGCATTGGAAAATTCAGGGCTATAACGTGTAGATGAAGCACTAACAGGAGGCTTTAAAATTTTCATTCTAGTGTCCTTCGTTTGGGAGAAAAATGCCAAGGTACAATGCAGCTTTTCCTTGCCGATATCTCTCTTTTGCAAAGAGATAGGCATTGGAAAATTCAGGGCTATAACGTGTAGATGAAGCACTAACAGGAGGCTTTAAAATTTTCATTCTAGTGTCTTTCGTTTGGGAGAAAAATGCAAAGGTACAATACAGCTTTTCCTTGCCGATATCTCTCTTTTGCAAAGAGATAGGCATTGGAAAATTCAGGGCTATAACGTGTAGATGAAGCACTAACAGGAGGCTTTAAAATTTTCATTCTAGTGTCCTTCGTTTGGGAGAAAAATGCAAAGGTACAATACAGCTTTTCCTTGCCGATATCTCTCTTTTGCAAAGAGATAGGCATTGGAAAATTCAGGGCTATAACGTGTAGATGAAGCACTAACAGGAGGCTTTAAAATTTTCATTCTAGTGTCCTTCGTTTGGGAGAAAAATGCAAAGGTACAAGACAGCTTTTCCTTGCCAATATCTCTCTTTTGCAAAGAGCTGCGCATTGGAAAATTCAGGGCTATGCCGTGTAGATGATGGCCTAACAGGAGGCTTTAAAATTTTCTTTCTAGTGTCCTTCGTTTGGGAGAAAAATGTAAAGGTACAAGACAGCTTTTCCTTGCCAATATCTCTCTTTTGCAAAGAGCTGCGCATTGGAAAATTCAGGGCTATGCCGTGTAGATGATGGCCTAACAGGAGGCTTTAAAATTTTCTTTCTAGTGTCCTTCGTTTGGGAGAAAAATGCAAAGGTACAATGCAGCTTTTCCTTGCCGATATCTCTCTTTTGCAAAGAGATAGGCATTGGAAAATTCAGGGCTATAACGTGTAGATGAAGCACTAACAGGAGGCTTTAAAATTTTCATTCTAGTGTCTTTCGTTTGGGAGAAAAATGCAAAGGTACAATGCAGCTTTTCCTTGCCGATATCTCTCTTTTGCAAAGAGATAGGCATTGGAAAATTCAGGGCTATAACGTGTAGATGAAGCACTAACAGGAGGCTTTAAAATTTTCATTCTAGTGTCTTTCGTTTGGGAGAAAAATGCAAAGGTACAATACAGCTTTTCCTTGCCGATATCTCTCTTTTGCAAAGAGATAGGCATTGGAAAATTCAGGGCTATAACGTGTAGATGAAGCACTAACAGGAGGCTTTAAAGATTTCATTCTAGTGTCCTTCGTTTGGGAGAAAAATGCCAAGGTACAATGCAGCTTTTCCTTGCCGATATCTCTCTTTTGCAAAGAGATAGGCATTGGAAAATTCAGGGCTATAACGTGTAGATGAAGCACTAACAGGAGGCTTTAAAATTTTCATTCTAGTGTCCTTCGTTTGGGAGAAAAATGCCAAGGTACAATATAGCTTTTCCTTGCCGATATCTCTCTTTTGCAAAGAGATAGGCATTGGAAAATTCAGGGCTATAACGTGTAGATGAAGCACTAACAGGAGGCTTTAAAATTTTCATTCTAGTGTCTTTCGTTTGGGAGAAAAATGCAAAGGTACAATACAGCTTTTCCTTGCCGATATCTCTCTTTTGCAAAGAGATAGGCATTGGAAAATTCAGGGCTATAACGTGTAGATGAAGCACTAACAGGAGGCTTTAAAATTTTCATTCTAGTGTCTTTCGTTTGGGAGAAAAATGCAAAGGTACAATACAGCTTTTCCTTGCCGATATCTCTCTTTTGCAAAGAGATAGGCATTGGAAAATTCAGGGCTATAACGTGTAGATGAAGCACTAACAGGAGGCTTTAAAATTTTCATTCTAGTGTCCTTCGTTTGGGAGAAAAATGCCAAGGTACAATGCAGCTTTTCCTTGCCGATATCTCTCTTTTGCAAAGAGATAGGCATTGGAAAATTCAGGGCTATAACGTGTAGATGAAGCACTAACAGGAGGCTTTAAAATTTTCATTCTAGTGTCCTTCGTTTGGGAGAAAAATGCCAAGGTACAATATAGCTTTTCCTTGCCGATATCTCTCTTTTGCAAAGAGATAGGCATTGGAAAATTCAGGGCTATAACGTGTAGATGAAGCACTAACAGGAGGCTTTACAATTTTAATTCTAGTGTCCTTCGTTTGGGAGAAAAATGCAAAGGTACAATATAGCTTTTCCTTGCCGATATCTCTCTTTTGCAAAGAGATAGGCATTGGAAAATTCAGGGCTATAACGTGTAGATGAAGCACTAACAGGAGGCTTTAACATTTTCATTCTAGTGTCCTTCGTTTGGGAGAAAAATGCCAAGGTACAATATAGCTTTTCCTTGCCGATATCTCTCTTTTGCAAAGAGATAGGCATTGGAAAATTCAGGGCTATAACGTGTAGATGAAGCACTAACAGGAGGCTTTAAAATTTTAATTCTAGTGTCCTTCGTTTGGGAGAAAAATGCAAAGGTACAATATAGCTTTTCCTTGCCGATATCTCTCTTTTGCAAAGAGATAGGCATTAGAAAATTCAGGGCTATAACGTGTAGATGAAGCACTAACAGGAGGCTTTAAAATTTTCATTCTAGTGTCCTTCGTTTGGGAGAAAAATGCAAAGGTACAATGCAGCTTTTCCTTGCCGATATCTCTCTTTTGCAAAGAGATAGGCATTGGAAAATTCAGGGCTATAACGTGTAGATGAAGCACTAACAGGAGGCTTTAAATTTTTCATTCTAGTGTCTTTCGTTTGGGAGAAAAAGGCAAAGGTACAATGCAGCTTTTCCTTGCCGATATCTCTCTTTTGCAAAGAGATAGGCATTGGAAAATTCAGGGCTATAACGTGTAGATGAAGCACTAACAGGAGGCTTTAAAATTTTCATTCTAGTGTCTTTCGTTTGGGAGAAAAATGCAAAGGTACAATACAGCTTTTCCTTGCCGATATCTCTCTTTTGCAAAGAGATAGGCATTGGAAAATTCAGGGCTATAACGTGTAGATGAAGCACTAACAGGAGGCTTTAAAATTTTCATTCTAGTGTCCTTCGTTTGGGAGAAAAATGCAAAGGTACAAGACAGCTTTTCCTTGCCAATATCTCTCTTTTGCAAAGAGCTGCGCATTGGAAAATTCAGGGCTATGCCGTGTAGATGATGGCCTAACAGGAGGCTTTAAAATTTTCTTTCTAGTGTCCTTCGTTTGGGAGAAAAATGCAAAGGTACAAGACAGCTTTTCCTTGCCAATATCTCTCTTTTGCAAAGAGCTGCGCATTGGAAAATTCAGGGCTATGCCGTGTAGATGATGGCCTAACAGGAGGCTTTAAAATTTTCTTTCTAGTGTCCTTCGTTTGGGAGAAAAATGCAAAGGTACAATACAGCTTTTCCTTGCCGATATCTCTCTTTTGCAAAGAGATAGGCATTGGAAAATTCAGGGCTATAACGTGTAGACGAAGCACTAACAGGAGGCTTTAAAATTTTCATTCTAGTGTCCTTCGTTTGGGAGAAAAATGCAAAGGTACAATGCAGCTTTTCCTTGCCGATATCTGTCTTTTGCAAAGTGATAGGCATTGGAAAATTCAGGGCTATAACGTGTAGATGAAGCACTAACAGGAGGCTTTCAAATTTTCATTCTAGTGTCCTTCGTTTGGGAGAAAAATGCAAAGGTACAATACAGCTTTTCCTTGCCGATATCTCTCTTTTGCAAAGAGATAGGCATTGGAAAATTCAGGGCTATAACGTGTAGACGAAGCTCTAACAGGAGGCTTTAAAATTTTCATTCTAGTGTCCTTCGTTTGGGAGAAAAATGCAAAGGTACAATGCAGCTTTTCCTTGCCGATATCTCTCTTTTGCAAAGAGATAGGCATTGGAAAATTCAGGGCTATAACGTGTAGATGAAGCACTAACAGGAGGCTTTAAAATTTTCATTCTAGTGTCCTTCGTTTGGGAGAAAAATGCAAAGGTTCAATACATCTTTTCCTTGCCAATATCTCTCTTTTGCAAAGAGATAGGCATTGGAAAATTCAGGGCTATACCGTGTAGATGAAGCACTAACAGGAGGCTTTAAAATTTTCATTCTAGTGTCCTTCGTTTGGGAGAAAAATGCACAGTTACAATGCAGCTTTTCCTTGCCGATATCTCTCTTTTGCAAAGAGATAGGCATTGGAAAATTCAGGGCTATAACGTGTAGATGAAGCACTAACAGGAGGCTTTAAAATTTTCATTCTAGTGTCCTTCGTTTGGGAGAAAAATGCCAAGGTACAATGCAGCTTTTCCTTGCCGATATCTCTCTTTTGCAAAGAGATAGGCATTGGAAAATTCAGGGCTATAACGTGTAGATGAAGCACTAACAGGAGGCTTTAACATTTTCATTCTAGTGTCCTTCGTTTGGGAGAAAAATGCAAAGGTACAATATAGCTTTTCCTTGCCGATATCTCTCTTTTGCAAAGAGATAGGCATTAGAAAATTCAGGGCTATAACGTGTAGATGAAGCACTAACAGGAGGCTTTAAAATTTTCATTCTAGTGTCCTTCGTTTGGGAGAAAAATGCAAAGGTACAATGCAGCTTTTCCTTGCCGATATCTCTCTTTTGCAAAGAGATAGGCATTGGAAAATTCAGGGCTATAACGTGTAGATGAAGCACTAACAGGAGGCTTTAAAATTTTCATTCTAGTGTCTTTCGTTTGGGAGAAAAATGCAAAGGTACAATGCAGCTTTTCCTTGCCGATATCTCTCTTTTGCAAAGAGATAGGCATTGGAAAATTCAGGGCTATAACGTGTAGATGAAGCACTAGCAGAAGGCTTTAAAATTTTCATTCTAGTGTCTTTCGTTTGGGAGAAAAATGCAAAGGTACAATACAGCTTTTCCTTGCCGATATCTCTCTTTTGCAAAGAGATAGGCATTGGAAAATTCAGGGCTATAACGTGTAGATGAAGCACTAACAGGAGGCTTTAAAATTTTCATTCTAGTGTCTTTCGTTTGGGAGAAAAATGCAAAGGTACAATACAGCTTTTCCTTGCCGATATCTCTCTTTTGCAAAGAGATAGGCATTGGAAAATTCAGGGCTATAACGTGTAGATGAAGCACTAACAGGAGGCTTTCAAATTTTCATTCTAGTGTCCTTCGTTTGGGAGAAAAATGCAAAGGTACAATACAGCTTTTCCTTGCCGATATCTCTCTTTTGCAAAGAGATAGGCATTGGAAAATTCAGGGCTATAACGTGTAGACGAAGCACTAACAGGAGGCTTTAAAATTTTCATTCTAGTGTCCTTCGTTTGGGAGAAAAATGCAAAGGTACAATACAGCTTTTCCTTGCCGATATCTCTCTTTTGCAAAGAGATAGGCATTGGAAAATTCAGGGCTATAACGTGTAGACGAAGCACTAACAGGAGGCTTTAAAATTTTCATTCTAGTGTCCTTCGTTTGGGAGAAAAATGCAAAGGTACAATGCAGCTTTTCCTTGCCGATATCTGTCTTTTGCAAAGTGATAGGCATTGGAAAATTCAGGGCTATAACGTGTAGATGAAGCACTAACAGGAGGCTTTCAAATTTTCATTCTAGTGTCCTTCGTTTGGGAGAAAAATGCAAAGGTACAATACAGCTTTTCCTTGCCGATATCTCTCTTTTGCAAAGAGATAGGCATTGGAAAATTCAGGGCTATAACGTGTAGACGAAACACTAACAGGAGGCTTTAAAATTTTCTTTCTAGTGTCCTTCGTTTGGGAGAAAAATGCAAAGGTACAATGCAGCTTTTCCTTGCCGATATCTCTCTTTTGCAAAGTGATAGGCATTGGAAAATTCAGGGCTATAACGTGTAGATGAAGCACTAACAGGAGGCTTTAAAATTTTCATTCTAGTGTCCTTCGTTTGGGAGAAAAATGCCAAGGTACAATGCAGCTTTTCCTTGCCGATATCTCTCTTTTGCAAAGAGATAGGCATTGGAAAATTCAGGGCTATAACGTGTAGATGAAGCACTAACAGGAGGCTTTAAAATTTTCATTCTAGTGTCCTTCGTTTGGGAGAAAAATGCCAAGGTACAATATAGCTTTTCCTTGCCGATATCTCTCTTTTGCAAAGAGATAGGCATTGGAAAATTCAGGGCTATAACGTGTAGATGAAGCACTAACAGGAGGCTTTAAAATTTTCATTCTAGTGTCTTTCGTTTGGGAGAAAAATGCAAAGGTACAATACAGCTTTTCCTTGCCGATATCTCTCTTTTGCAAAGAGATAGGCATTGGAAAATTCAGGGCTATAACGTGTAGATGAAGCACTAACAGGAGGCTTTAAAATTTTCATTCTAGTGTCTTTCGTTTGGGAGAAAAATGCAAAGGTACAATACAGCTTTTCCTTGCCGATATCTCTCTTTTGCAAAGAGATAGGCATTGGAAAATTCAGGGCTATAACGTGTAGATGAAGCACTAACAGGAGGCTTTAAAATTTTCATTCTAGTGTCCTTCGTTTGGGAGAAAAATGCCAAGGTACAATGCAGCTTTTCCTTGCCGATATCTCTCTTTTGCAAAGAGATAGGCATTGGAAAATTCAGGGCTATAACGTGTAGATGAAGCACTAACAGGAGGCTTTAAAATTTTCATTCTAGTGTCCTTCGTTTGGGAGAAAAATGCCAAGGTACAATATAGCTTTTCCTTGCCGATATCTCTCTTTTGCAAAGAGATAGGCATTGGAAAATTCAGGGCTATAACGTGTAGATGAAGCACTAACAGGAGGCTTTACAATTTTAATTCTAGTGTCCTTCGTTTGGGAGAAAAATGCCAAGGTACAATATAGCTTTTCCTTGCCGATATCTCTCTTTTGCAAAGAGATAGGCATTGGAAAATTCAGGGCTATAACGTGTAGATGAAGCACTAACAGGAGGCTTTAACATTTTCATTCTAGTGTCCTTCGTTTGGGAGAAAAATGCCAAGGTACAATATAGCTTTTCCTTGCCGATATCTCTCTTTTGCAAAGAGATAGGCATTGGAAAATTCAGGGCTATAACGTGTAGATGAAGCACTAACAGGAGGCTTTAAAATTTTCATTCTAGTGTCCTTCGTTTGGGAGAAAAATGCAAAGGTACAATGCAGCTTTTCCTTGCCGATATCTCTCTTTTGCAAAGAGATAGGCATTGGAAAATTCAGGGCTATAACGTGTAGATGAAGCACTAACAGGAGGCTTTAAAATTTTCATTCTAGTGTCTTTCGTTTGGGAGAAAAATGCAAAGGTACAATACAGCTTTTCCTTGCCGATATCTCTCTTTTGCAAAGAGATAGGCATTGGAAAATTCAGGGCTATAACGTGTAGATGAAGCACTAACAGGAGGCTTTAAAATTTTCATTCTAGTGTCTTTCGTTTGGGAGAAAAATGCAAAGGTACAATACAGCTTTTCCTTGCCGATATCTCTCTTTTGCAAAGAGATAGGCATTGGAAAATTCAGGGCTATAACGTGTAGATGAAGCACTAACAGGAGGCTTTAAAATTTTCATTCTAGTGTCCTTCGTTTGGGAGAAAAATGCCAAGGTACAATGCAGCTTTTCCTTGCCGATATCTCTCTTTTGCAAAGAGATAGGCATTGGAAAATTCAGGGCTATAACGTGTAGATGAAGCACTAACAGGAGGCTTTAAAATTTTCATTCTAGTGTCCTTCGTTTGGGAGAAAAATGCAAAGGTACAATGCAGCTTTTCCTTGCCGATATCTCTCTTTTGCAAAGAGATAGGCATTGGAAAATTCAGGGCTATAACGTGTAGATGAAGCACTAACAGGAGGCTTTAAAATTTTCATTCTAGTGTCTTTCGTTTGGGAGAAAAATGCAAAGGTACAATACAGCTTTTCCTTGCCGATATCTCTCTTTTGCAAAGAGATAGGCATTGGAAAATTCAGGGCTATAACGTGTAGATGAAGCACTAACAGGAGGCTTTAAAATTT
Organism: Pseudophryne corroboree; assembly: GCF_028390025.1. NCBI lineage: Eukaryota > Metazoa > Chordata > Amphibia > Anura > Myobatrachidae > Pseudophryne > Pseudophryne corroboree. Next base: position 171,270,388 of record NC_086451.1, read on the forward strand.
TCATTCTAGTGTCCTTCGTTTGGGAGAAAAATGCAAAGGTACAAGACAGCTTTTCCTTGCCAATATCTCTCTTTTGCAAAGAGCTGCGCATTGGAAAATTCAGGGCTATGCCGTGTAGATGATGGCCTAACAGGAGGCTTTAAAATTTTCTTTCTAGTGTCCTTCGTTTGGGAGAAAAATGTAAAGGTACAAGACAGCTTTTCCTTGCCAATATCTCTCTTTTGCAAAGAGCTGCGCATTGGAAAATTCAGGGCTATGCCGTGTAGATGATGGCCTAACAGGAGGCTTTAAAATTTTCTTTCTAGTGTCCTTCGTTTGGGAGAAAAATGCAAAGGTACAATGCAGCTTTTCCTTGCCGATATCTCTCTTTTGCAAAGAGATAGGCATTGGAAAATTCAGGGCTATAACGTGTAGATGAAGCACTAACAGGAGGCTTTAAAATTTTCATTCTAGTGTCTTTCGTTTGGGAGAAAAATGCAAAGGTACAATGCAGCTTTTCCTTGCCGATATCTCTCTTTTGCAAAGAGATAGGCATTGGAAAATTCAGGGCTATAACGTGTAGATGAAGCACTAACAGGAGGCTTTAAAATTTTCATTCTAGTGTCTTTCGTTTGGGAGAAAAATGCAAAGGTACAATACAGCTTTTCCTTGCCGATATCTCTCTTTTGCAAAGAGATAGGCATTGGAAAATTCAGGGCTATAACGTGTAGATGAAGCACTAACAGGAGGCTTTAAAGATTTCATTCTAGTGTCCTTCGTTTGGGAGAAAAATGCCAAGGTACAATGCAGCTTTTCCTTGCCGATATCTCTCTTTTGCAAAGAGATAGGCATTGGAAAATTCAGGGCTATAACGTGTAGATGAAGCACTAACAGGAGGCTTTAAAATTTTCATTCTAGTGTCCTTCGTTTGGGAGAAAAATGCCAAGGTACAATATAGCTTTTCCTTGCCGATATCTCTCTTTTGCAAAGAGATAGGCATTGGAAAATTCAGGGCTATAACGTGTAGATGAAGCACTAACAGGAGGCTTTAAAATTTTCATTCTAGTGTCTTTCGTTTGGGAGAAAAATGCAAAGGTACAATACAGCTTTTCCTTGCCGATATCTCTCTTTTGCAAAGAGATAGGCATTGGAAAATTCAGGGCTATAACGTGTAGATGAAGCACTAACAGGAGGCTTTAAAATTTTCATTCTAGTGTCTTTCGTTTGGGAGAAAAATGCAAAGGTACAATACAGCTTTTCCTTGCCGATATCTCTCTTTTGCAAAGAGATAGGCATTGGAAAATTCAGGGCTATAACGTGTAGATGAAGCACTAACAGGAGGCTTTAAAATTTTCATTCTAGTGTCCTTCGTTTGGGAGAAAAATGCCAAGGTACAATGCAGCTTTTCCTTGCCGATATCTCTCTTTTGCAAAGAGATAGGCATTGGAAAATTCAGGGCTATAACGTGTAGATGAAGCACTAACAGGAGGCTTTAAAATTTTCATTCTAGTGTCCTTCGTTTGGGAGAAAAATGCCAAGGTACAATATAGCTTTTCCTTGCCGATATCTCTCTTTTGCAAAGAGATAGGCATTGGAAAATTCAGGGCTATAACGTGTAGATGAAGCACTAACAGGAGGCTTTACAATTTTAATTCTAGTGTCCTTCGTTTGGGAGAAAAATGCAAAGGTACAATATAGCTTTTCCTTGCCGATATCTCTCTTTTGCAAAGAGATAGGCATTGGAAAATTCAGGGCTATAACGTGTAGATGAAGCACTAACAGGAGGCTTTAACATTTTCATTCTAGTGTCCTTCGTTTGGGAGAAAAATGCCAAGGTACAATATAGCTTTTCCTTGCCGATATCTCTCTTTTGCAAAGAGATAGGCATTGGAAAATTCAGGGCTATAACGTGTAGATGAAGCACTAACAGGAGGCTTTAAAATTTTAATTCTAGTGTCCTTCGTTTGGGAGAAAAATGCAAAGGTACAATATAGCTTTTCCTTGCCGATATCTCTCTTTTGCAAAGAGATAGGCATTAGAAAATTCAGGGCTATAACGTGTAGATGAAGCACTAACAGGAGGCTTTAAAATTTTCATTCTAGTGTCCTTCGTTTGGGAGAAAAATGCAAAGGTACAATGCAGCTTTTCCTTGCCGATATCTCTCTTTTGCAAAGAGATAGGCATTGGAAAATTCAGGGCTATAACGTGTAGATGAAGCACTAACAGGAGGCTTTAAATTTTTCATTCTAGTGTCTTTCGTTTGGGAGAAAAAGGCAAAGGTACAATGCAGCTTTTCCTTGCCGATATCTCTCTTTTGCAAAGAGATAGGCATTGGAAAATTCAGGGCTATAACGTGTAGATGAAGCACTAACAGGAGGCTTTAAAATTTTCATTCTAGTGTCTTTCGTTTGGGAGAAAAATGCAAAGGTACAATACAGCTTTTCCTTGCCGATATCTCTCTTTTGCAAAGAGATAGGCATTGGAAAATTCAGGGCTATAACGTGTAGATGAAGCACTAACAGGAGGCTTTAAAATTTTCATTCTAGTGTCCTTCGTTTGGGAGAAAAATGCAAAGGTACAAGACAGCTTTTCCTTGCCAATATCTCTCTTTTGCAAAGAGCTGCGCATTGGAAAATTCAGGGCTATGCCGTGTAGATGATGGCCTAACAGGAGGCTTTAAAATTTTCTTTCTAGTGTCCTTCGTTTGGGAGAAAAATGCAAAGGTACAAGACAGCTTTTCCTTGCCAATATCTCTCTTTTGCAAAGAGCTGCGCATTGGAAAATTCAGGGCTATGCCGTGTAGATGATGGCCTAACAGGAGGCTTTAAAATTTTCTTTCTAGTGTCCTTCGTTTGGGAGAAAAATGCAAAGGTACAATACAGCTTTTCCTTGCCGATATCTCTCTTTTGCAAAGAGATAGGCATTGGAAAATTCAGGGCTATAACGTGTAGACGAAGCACTAACAGGAGGCTTTAAAATTTTCATTCTAGTGTCCTTCGTTTGGGAGAAAAATGCAAAGGTACAATGCAGCTTTTCCTTGCCGATATCTGTCTTTTGCAAAGTGATAGGCATTGGAAAATTCAGGGCTATAACGTGTAGATGAAGCACTAACAGGAGGCTTTCAAATTTTCATTCTAGTGTCCTTCGTTTGGGAGAAAAATGCAAAGGTACAATACAGCTTTTCCTTGCCGATATCTCTCTTTTGCAAAGAGATAGGCATTGGAAAATTCAGGGCTATAACGTGTAGACGAAGCTCTAACAGGAGGCTTTAAAATTTTCATTCTAGTGTCCTTCGTTTGGGAGAAAAATGCAAAGGTACAATGCAGCTTTTCCTTGCCGATATCTCTCTTTTGCAAAGAGATAGGCATTGGAAAATTCAGGGCTATAACGTGTAGATGAAGCACTAACAGGAGGCTTTAAAATTTTCATTCTAGTGTCCTTCGTTTGGGAGAAAAATGCAAAGGTTCAATACATCTTTTCCTTGCCAATATCTCTCTTTTGCAAAGAGATAGGCATTGGAAAATTCAGGGCTATACCGTGTAGATGAAGCACTAACAGGAGGCTTTAAAATTTTCATTCTAGTGTCCTTCGTTTGGGAGAAAAATGCACAGTTACAATGCAGCTTTTCCTTGCCGATATCTCTCTTTTGCAAAGAGATAGGCATTGGAAAATTCAGGGCTATAACGTGTAGATGAAGCACTAACAGGAGGCTTTAAAATTTTCATTCTAGTGTCCTTCGTTTGGGAGAAAAATGCCAAGGTACAATGCAGCTTTTCCTTGCCGATATCTCTCTTTTGCAAAGAGATAGGCATTGGAAAATTCAGGGCTATAACGTGTAGATGAAGCACTAACAGGAGGCTTTAACATTTTCATTCTAGTGTCCTTCGTTTGGGAGAAAAATGCAAAGGTACAATATAGCTTTTCCTTGCCGATATCTCTCTTTTGCAAAGAGATAGGCATTAGAAAATTCAGGGCTATAACGTGTAGATGAAGCACTAACAGGAGGCTTTAAAATTTTCATTCTAGTGTCCTTCGTTTGGGAGAAAAATGCAAAGGTACAATGCAGCTTTTCCTTGCCGATATCTCTCTTTTGCAAAGAGATAGGCATTGGAAAATTCAGGGCTATAACGTGTAGATGAAGCACTAACAGGAGGCTTTAAAATTTTCATTCTAGTGTCTTTCGTTTGGGAGAAAAATGCAAAGGTACAATGCAGCTTTTCCTTGCCGATATCTCTCTTTTGCAAAGAGATAGGCATTGGAAAATTCAGGGCTATAACGTGTAGATGAAGCACTAGCAGAAGGCTTTAAAATTTTCATTCTAGTGTCTTTCGTTTGGGAGAAAAATGCAAAGGTACAATACAGCTTTTCCTTGCCGATATCTCTCTTTTGCAAAGAGATAGGCATTGGAAAATTCAGGGCTATAACGTGTAGATGAAGCACTAACAGGAGGCTTTAAAATTTTCATTCTAGTGTCTTTCGTTTGGGAGAAAAATGCAAAGGTACAATACAGCTTTTCCTTGCCGATATCTCTCTTTTGCAAAGAGATAGGCATTGGAAAATTCAGGGCTATAACGTGTAGATGAAGCACTAACAGGAGGCTTTCAAATTTTCATTCTAGTGTCCTTCGTTTGGGAGAAAAATGCAAAGGTACAATACAGCTTTTCCTTGCCGATATCTCTCTTTTGCAAAGAGATAGGCATTGGAAAATTCAGGGCTATAACGTGTAGACGAAGCACTAACAGGAGGCTTTAAAATTTTCATTCTAGTGTCCTTCGTTTGGGAGAAAAATGCAAAGGTACAATACAGCTTTTCCTTGCCGATATCTCTCTTTTGCAAAGAGATAGGCATTGGAAAATTCAGGGCTATAACGTGTAGACGAAGCACTAACAGGAGGCTTTAAAATTTTCATTCTAGTGTCCTTCGTTTGGGAGAAAAATGCAAAGGTACAATGCAGCTTTTCCTTGCCGATATCTGTCTTTTGCAAAGTGATAGGCATTGGAAAATTCAGGGCTATAACGTGTAGATGAAGCACTAACAGGAGGCTTTCAAATTTTCATTCTAGTGTCCTTCGTTTGGGAGAAAAATGCAAAGGTACAATACAGCTTTTCCTTGCCGATATCTCTCTTTTGCAAAGAGATAGGCATTGGAAAATTCAGGGCTATAACGTGTAGACGAAACACTAACAGGAGGCTTTAAAATTTTCTTTCTAGTGTCCTTCGTTTGGGAGAAAAATGCAAAGGTACAATGCAGCTTTTCCTTGCCGATATCTCTCTTTTGCAAAGTGATAGGCATTGGAAAATTCAGGGCTATAACGTGTAGATGAAGCACTAACAGGAGGCTTTAAAATTTTCATTCTAGTGTCCTTCGTTTGGGAGAAAAATGCCAAGGTACAATGCAGCTTTTCCTTGCCGATATCTCTCTTTTGCAAAGAGATAGGCATTGGAAAATTCAGGGCTATAACGTGTAGATGAAGCACTAACAGGAGGCTTTAAAATTTTCATTCTAGTGTCCTTCGTTTGGGAGAAAAATGCCAAGGTACAATATAGCTTTTCCTTGCCGATATCTCTCTTTTGCAAAGAGATAGGCATTGGAAAATTCAGGGCTATAACGTGTAGATGAAGCACTAACAGGAGGCTTTAAAATTTTCATTCTAGTGTCTTTCGTTTGGGAGAAAAATGCAAAGGTACAATACAGCTTTTCCTTGCCGATATCTCTCTTTTGCAAAGAGATAGGCATTGGAAAATTCAGGGCTATAACGTGTAGATGAAGCACTAACAGGAGGCTTTAAAATTTTCATTCTAGTGTCTTTCGTTTGGGAGAAAAATGCAAAGGTACAATACAGCTTTTCCTTGCCGATATCTCTCTTTTGCAAAGAGATAGGCATTGGAAAATTCAGGGCTATAACGTGTAGATGAAGCACTAACAGGAGGCTTTAAAATTTTCATTCTAGTGTCCTTCGTTTGGGAGAAAAATGCCAAGGTACAATGCAGCTTTTCCTTGCCGATATCTCTCTTTTGCAAAGAGATAGGCATTGGAAAATTCAGGGCTATAACGTGTAGATGAAGCACTAACAGGAGGCTTTAAAATTTTCATTCTAGTGTCCTTCGTTTGGGAGAAAAATGCCAAGGTACAATATAGCTTTTCCTTGCCGATATCTCTCTTTTGCAAAGAGATAGGCATTGGAAAATTCAGGGCTATAACGTGTAGATGAAGCACTAACAGGAGGCTTTACAATTTTAATTCTAGTGTCCTTCGTTTGGGAGAAAAATGCCAAGGTACAATATAGCTTTTCCTTGCCGATATCTCTCTTTTGCAAAGAGATAGGCATTGGAAAATTCAGGGCTATAACGTGTAGATGAAGCACTAACAGGAGGCTTTAACATTTTCATTCTAGTGTCCTTCGTTTGGGAGAAAAATGCCAAGGTACAATATAGCTTTTCCTTGCCGATATCTCTCTTTTGCAAAGAGATAGGCATTGGAAAATTCAGGGCTATAACGTGTAGATGAAGCACTAACAGGAGGCTTTAAAATTTTCATTCTAGTGTCCTTCGTTTGGGAGAAAAATGCAAAGGTACAATATAGCTTTTCCTTGCCGATATCTCTCTTTTGCAAAGAGATAGGCATTAGAAAATTCAGGGCTATAACGTGTAGATGAAGCACTAACAGGAGGCTTTACAATTTTAATTCTAGTGTCCTTCGTTTGGGAGAAAAATGCAAAGGTACAATATAGCTTTTCCTTGCCGATATCTCTCTTTTGCAAAGAGATAGGCATTGGAAAATTCAGGGCTATAACGTGTAGATGAAGCACTAACAGGAGGCTTTAACATTTTCATTCTAGTGTCCTTCGTTTGGGAGAAAAATGCCAAGGTACAATATAGCTTTTCCTTGCCGATATCTCTCTTTTGCAAAGAGATAGGCATTGGAAAATTCAGGGCTATAACGTGTAGATGAAGCACTAACAGGAGGCTTTAAAATTTTAATTCTAGTGTCCTTCGTTTGGGAGAAAAATGCAAAGGTACAATATAGCTTTTCCTTGCCGATATCTCTCTTTTGCAAAGAGATAGGCATTAGAAAATTCAGGGCTATAACGTGTAGATGAAGCACTAACAGGAGGCTTTAAAATTTTCATTCTAGTGTCCTTCGTTTGGGAGAAAAATGCAAAGGTACAATGCAGCTTTTCCTTGCCGATATCTCTCTTTTGCAAAGAGATAGGCATTGGAAAATTCAGGGCTATAACGTGTAGATGAAGCACTAACAGGAGGCTTTAAATTTTTCATTCTAGTGTCTTTCGTTTGGGAGAAAAAGGCAAAGGTACAATGCAGCTTTTCCTTGCCGATATCTCTCTTTTGCAAAGAGATAGGCATTGGAAAATTCAGGGCTATAACGTGTAGATGAAGCACTAACAGGAGGCTTTAAAATTTTCATTCTAGTGTCTTTCGTTTGGGAGAAAAATGCAAAGGTACAATACAGCTTTTCCTTGCCGATATCTCTCTTTTGCAAAGAGATAGGCATTGGAAAATTCAGGGCTATAACGTGTAGATGAAGCACTAACAGGAGGCTTTAAAATTTTCATTCTAGTGTCCTTCGTTTGGGAGAAAAATGCAAAGGTACAAGACAGCTTTTCCTTGCCAATATCTCTCTTTTGCAAAGAGCTGCGCATTGGAAAATTCAGGGCTATGCCGTGTAGATGATGGCCTAACAGGAGGCTTTAAAATTTTCTTTCTAGTGTCCTTCGTTTGGGAGAAAAATGCAAAGGTACAAGACAGCTTTTCCTTGCCAATATCTCTCTTTTGCAAAGAGCTGCGCATTGGAAAATTCAGGGCTATGCCGTGTAGATGATGGCCTAACAGGAGGCTTTAAAATTTTCTTTCTAGTGTCCTTCGTTTGGGAGAAAAATGCAAAGGTACAATACAGCTTTTCCTTGCCGATATCTCTCTTTTGCAAAGAGATAGGCATTGGAAAATTCAGGGCTATAACGTGTAGACGAAGCACTAACAGGAGGCTTTAAAATTTTCATTCTAGTGTCCTTCGTTTGGGAGAAAAATGCAAAGGTACAATGCAGCTTTTCCTTGCCGATATCTGTCTTTTGCAAAGTGATAGGCATTGGAAAATTCAGGGCTATAACGTGTAGATGAAGCACTAACAGGAGGCTTTCAAATTTTCATTCTAGTGTCCTTCGTTTGGGAGAAAAATGCAAAGGTACAATACAGCTTTTCCTTGCCGATATCTCTCTTTTGCAAAGAGATAGGCATTGGAAAATTCAGGGCTATAACGTGTAGACGAAGCTCTAACAGGAGGCTTTAAAATTTTCATTCTAGTGTCCTTCGTTTGGGAGAAAAATGCAAAGGTACAATGCAGCTTTTCCTTGCCGATATCTCTCTTTTGCAAAGTGATAGGCATTGGAAAATTCAGGGCTATAACGTGTAGATGAAGCACTAACAGGAGGCTTTCAAATTTTCATTCTAGTGTCCTTCGTTTGGGAGAAAAATGCAAAGGTACAATGCAGCTTTTCCTTGCCGATATCTCTCTTTTGCAAAGAGAGAGGCATTGGAAAATTCAGGACTATAACGTGTAGACGAAGCACTAACAGGAGGCTTTAAAATTTTCATTCTAGTGTCCTTCGTTTGGGAGAAAAATGCAAAGGTACAATGCAGCTTTTCCTTGCCGATATCTCTCTTTTGCAAAGAGATAGGCATTGGAAAATTCAGGGCTATAACGTGTAGATGAAGCACTAACAGGAGGCTTTAAAATTTTCATTCTAGTGTCCTTCGTTTGGGAGAAAAATGCAAAGGTTCAATACATCTTTTCCTTGCCAATATCTCTCTTTTGCAAAGAGATAGGCATTGGAAAATTCAGGGCTATACCGTGTAGATGAAGCACTAACAGGAGGCTTTAAAATTTTCATTCTAGTGTCCTTCGTTTGGGAGAAAAATGCACAGGTACAATGCAGCTTTTCCTTGCCGATATCTCTCTTTTGCAAAGAGATAGGCATTGGAAAATTCAGGGCTATAACGTGTAGATGAAGCACTAACAGGAGGCTTTAAAATTTTCATTCTAGTGTCCTTCGTTTGGGAGAAAAATGCCAAGGTACAATGCAGCTTTTCCTTGCCGATATCTCTCTTTTGCAAAGAGATAGGCATTGGAAAATTCAGGGCTATAACGTGTAGATGAAGCACTAACAGGAGGCTTTAACATTTTCATTCTAGTGTCCTTCGTTTGGGAGAAAAATGCAAAGGTACAATATAGCTTTTCCTTGCCGATATCTCTCTTTTGCAAAGAGATAGGCATTAGAAAATTCAGGGCTATAACGTGTAGATGAAGCACTAACAGGAGGCTTTAAAATTTTCATTCTAGTGTCCTTCGTTTGGGAGAAAAATGCAAAGGTACAATGCAGCTTTTCCTTGCCGATATCTCTCTTTTGCAAAGAGATAGGCATTGGAAAATTCAGGGCTATAACGTGTAGATGAAGCACTAACAGGAGGCTTTAAAATTTTCATTCTAGTGTCTTTCGTTTGGGAGAAAAATGCAAAGGTACAATGCAGCTTTTCCTTGCCGATATCTCTCTTTTGCAAAGAGATAGGCATTGGAAAATTCAGGGCTATAACGTGTAGATGAAGCACTAGCAGAAGGCTTTAAAATTTTCATTCTAGTGTCTTTCGTTTGGGAGAAAAATGCAAAGGTACAATACAGCTTTTCCTTGCCGATATCTCTCTTTTGCAAAGAGATAGGCATTGGAAAATTCAGGGCTATAACGTGTAGATGAAGCACTAACAGGAGGCTTTAAAATTTTCATTCTAGTGTCCTTCGTTTGGGAGAAAAATGCCAAGGTACAATATAGCTTTTCCTTGCCGATATCTCTCTTTTGCAAAGAGATAGGCATTAGAAAATTCAGGGCTATAACGTGTAGATGAAGCACTAACAGGAGGCTTTAAAATTTTCATTCTAGTGTCTTTCGTTTGGGAGAAAAATGCAAAGGTACAATACAGCTTTTCCTTGCCGATATCTCTCTTTTGCAAAGAGATAGGCATTGGAAAATTCAGGGCTATAACGTGTAGATGAAGCACTAACAGGAGGCTTTCAAATTTTCATTCTAGTGTCCTTCGTTTGGGAGAAAAATGCAAAGGTACAATACAGCTTTTCCTTGCCGATATCTCTCTTTTGCAAAGAGATAGGCATTGGAAAATTCAGGGCTATAACGTGTAGACGAAGCACTAACAGGAGGCTTTAAAATTTTCATTCTAGTGTCCTTCGTTTGGGAGAAAAATGCAAAGGTACAATACAGCTTTTCCTTGCCGATATCTCTCTTTTGCAAAGAGATAGGCATTGGAAAATTCAGGGCTATAACGTGTAGACGAAGCACTAACAGGAGGCTTTAAAATTTTCATTCTAGTGTCCTTCGTTTGGGAGAAAAATGCAAAGGTACAATGCAGCTTTTCCTTGCCGATATCTGTCTTTTGCAAAGTGATAGGCATTGGAAAATTCAGGGCTATAACGTGTAGATGAAGCACTAACAGGAGGCTTTCAAACTTTCATTCTAGTGTCCTTCGTTTGGGAGAAAAATGCAAAGGTACAATACAGCTTTTCCTTGCCGATATCTCTCTTTTGCAAAGAGATAGGCATTGGAAAATTCAGGGCTATAACGTGTAGACGAAGCACTAACAGGAGGCTTTAAAATTTTCATTCTAGTGTCCTTCGTTTGGGAGAAAAATGCAAAGGTACAATGCAGCTTTTCCTTGCCGATATCTCTCTTTTGCAAAGAGATAGGCATTGGAAAATTCAGGGCTATAACGTGTAGATGAAGCACTAACAGGAGGCTTTAAAATTTTCATTCTAGTGTCCTTCGTTTGGGAGAAAAATGCAAAGGTTCAATACATCTTTTCCTTGCCAATATCTCTCTTTTGCAAAGAGATAGGCATTGGAAAATTCAGGGCTATACCGTGTAGATGAAGCACTAACAGGAGGCTTTAAAATTTTCATTCTAGTGTCCTTCGTTTGGGAGAAAAATGCACAGGTACAATGCAGCTTTTCCTTGCCGATATCTCTCTTTTGCAAAGAGATAGGCATTGGAAAATTCAGGGCTATAACGTGTAGATGAAGCACTAACAGGAGGCTTTAAAATTTTCATTCTAGTGTCCTTCGTTTGGGAGAAAAATGCCAAGGTACAATGCAGCTTTTCCTTGCCGATATCTCTCTTTTGCAAAGAGATAGGCATTGGAAAATTCAGGGCTATAACGTGTAGATGAAGCACTAACAGGAGGCTTTAACATTTTCATTCTAGTGTCCTTCGTTTGGGAGAAAAATGCAAAGGTACAATATAGCTTTTCCTTGCCGATATCTCTCTTTTGCAAAGAGATAGGCATTAGAAAATTCAGGGCTATAACGTGTAGATGAAGCACTAACAGGAGGCTTTAAAATTTTCATTCTAGTGTCCTTCGTTTGGGAGAAAAATGCAAAGGTACAATGCAGCTTTTCCTTGCCGATATCTCTCTTTTGCAAAGAGATAGGCATTGGAAAATTCAGGGCTATAACGTGTAGATAAAGCACTAACAGGAGGCTTTAAAATTTTCATTCTAGTGTCTTTCGTTTGGGAGAAAAATGCAAAGGTACAATGCAGCTTTTCCTTGCCGATATCTCTCTTTTGCAAAGAGATAGGCATTGTAAAATTCAGGGCTATAACGTGTAGATGAAGCACTAGCAGAAGGCTTTAAAATTTTCATTCTAGTGTCTTTCGTTTGGGAGAAAAATGCAAAGGTACAATACATCTTTTCCTTGCCGATATCTCTCTTTTGCAAAGAGATAGGCATTGGAAAATTCAGGGCTATAACGTGTAGATGAAGCACTAACAGGAGGCTTTAAAATTTTCATTCTAGTGTCTTTCGTTTGGGAGAAAAATGCAAAGGTACAATACAGCTTTTCCTTGCCGATATCTCTCTTTTGCAAAGAGATAGGCATTGGAAAATTCAGGGCTATAACGTGTAGATGAAGCACTAACAGGAGGCTTTAAAATTTTCATTCTAGTGTCCTTCGTTTGGGAGAAAAATGCCAAGGTACAATATAGCTTTTCCTTGCCGATATCTCTCTTTTGCAAAGAGATAGGCATTGGAAAATTCAGGGCTATAACGTGTAGATGAAGCACTAACAGGAGGCTTTAAAATTTTAATTCTAGTGTCCTTCGTTTGGGAGAAAAATGCAAAGGTACAATATAGCTTTTCCTTGCCGATATCTCTCTTTTGCAAAGAGATAGGCATTAGAAAATTCAGGGCTATAACGGGTAGATGAAGCACTAACAGGAGGCTTTAAAATTTTCATTCTAGTGTCCTTCGTTTGGGAGAAAAATCCAATGGTACAAGACAGCTTTTCCTTGCCAATATCTCTCTTTTGCACAAAGCTGCGCATTGGAAAATTCAGGGCTATGCCGTGTAGATGATGGCCTAACAGGAGGCTTTAAAATTTTCTTTCTAGTGTCCTTCGTTTGGGAGAAAAATGCAAAGGTACAAGACAGCTTTTCCTTGCCAATATCTCTCTTTTGCAAAGAGCTGCGCATTGGAAAATTTAGGGCTATGCCGTGTAGATGATGGCCTAACAGGAGGCTTTAAAATTTTCTTTCTAGTGTCCTTCGTTTGGGAGAAAAATGCAAAGGTACAAGACAGCTTTTCCTTGCCAATATCTCTCGTTTGCAAAGAGCTGTGCATTGGAAAATTCAGGGCTATGCCGTGTAGATGATGGCCTAACAGGAGGCTTTAAAATTTTCTTTCTAGTGTCCTTCGTTTTGGAGAAAAATGCAAAGGTACAAGACAGCTTTTCCTTGCCAATATCTCTCTTTTGCAAAGAGCTGCGCATTGGAAAATTCAGGGCTATGCCGTGTAGATGATGGCCTAACAGGAGGCTTTAAAATTTTCATTCTAGTGTCCTTCGTTTGGGAGAAAAATCCAATGGTACAAGACAGCTTTTCCTTGCCAATATCTCTCTTTTGCACAAAGCTGCGCATTGGAAAATTCAGGGCTATGCCGTGTAGATGATGGCCTAACAGGAGGCTTTAAAATTTTCTTTCTAGTGTCCTTCGTTTGGTAGAAAAATGCAAAGGTACAAGACAGCTTTTCCTTGCCAATATCTCTCTTTTGCAAAGAGCTGCGCATTGGAAAATTCAGGGCTATGCCGTGTAGATGATGGCCTAACAGGAGGCTTTAAAATTTTCTTTCTAGTGTCCTTCGTTTGGGAGAAAATGCAAAGGTACAAGACAGCTTTTCCTTGCCAATATCTCTCTTTTGCACAAAGTTGCGCATTGGAAAATTCAGGGCTATGCCGTGTATATGATGGCCTAACAGGAGGCTTTAAAATTTTCTTTCTAGTGTCCTTCGTTTGGGAGAAAAATGCAAAGGTACAAGACAGCTTTTCCTTGCTAATATCTCTCTTTTGCAAAGAGCTGCACATTGGAAAATTCAGGGCTATGCCGTGTAGATGATGGCCTAACAGGAGGCTTTAAAATTTTCTTTCTAGTGTCCTTCGTTTGGGAGAAAAATGCAAAGGTACAAGACAGCTTTTCCTTGCCAATATCTCTCTTTTGCAAAGAGCTGCGCATTGGAAAATTCAGGGCTATGCCGTGTAGATGATGGCCTAACAGGAGGCTTTAAAATTTTCTTTCTAGTGTCCTTCGTTTGGGAGAAAAATGCAAAGGTACAAGACAGCTTTTCCTTGCCAATATCTCTCTTTTGCAAAGAGCTGCGCATTGGAAAATTCAGGGCTATGCCGTGTAGATGATGGCCTAACAGGAGGCTTTAAAATTTTCTTTCTAGTGTCCTTCGTTTGGGAGAAAAATGCAAAGGTACAAGACAGCTTTTCCTTGCCAATATCTCTCTTTTGCAAAGAGCTGTGCATTGGAAAATTCAGGGCTATGCCGTGTAGATGATGGCCTAACAGGAGGCTTTAAAATTTTCTTTCTAGTGTCCTTCGTTTGGGAGAAAAATGCAAAGGTACAAGACAGCTTTTCCTTGCCAATATCTCTCTTTTGCAAAGAGCTGCGCATTGGAAAATTCAGGGCTATGCCGTGTAGATGATGGCCTAACAGGAGGCTTTAAAATTTTCATTCTAGTGTCCTTCGTTTGGGAGAAAAATCCAATGGTACAAGACAGCTTTTCCTTGCCAATATCTCTCTTTTGCACAAAGCTGCGCATTGGAAAATTCAGGGCTATGCCGTGTAGATGATGGCCTAACAGGAGGCTTTAAAATTTTCTTTCTAGTGTCCTTCGTTTGGGAGAAAAATGCAAAGGTACAAGACAGCTTTTCCTTGCCAATATCTCTCTTTTGCAAAGAGCTGCGCATTGGAAAATTCAGGGCTATGCCGTGTAGATGATGGCCTAACAGGAGGCTTTAAAATTTTCTTTCTAGTGTCCTTCGTTTGGGAGAAAAATGCAAAGGTACAAGACAGCTTTTCCTTGCCAATATCTCTCTTTTGCAAAGAGCTGTGCATTGGAAAATTCAGGGCTATGCCGTGTAGATGATGGCCTAACAGGAGGCTTTAAAATTTTCTTTCTAGTGTCCTTCGTTTGGGAGAAAAATGCAAAGGTACAAGACAGCTTTTCCTTGCCAATATCTCTCTTTTGCAAAGAGCTGCGCATTGGAAAATTCAGGGCTATGCCGTGTAGATGATGGCCTAACAGGAGGCTTTAAAATTTTCATTCTAGTGTCCTTCGTTTGGGAGAAAAATCCAATGGTACAAGACAGCTTTTCCTTGCCAATATCTCTCTTTTGCACAAAGCTGCGCATTGGAAAATTCAGGGCTATGCCGTGTAGATGATGGCCTAACAGGAGGTTTTAAAATTTTCTTTCTAGTGTCCTTCGTTTGGGAGAAAAATGCAAAGGTACAAGACAGCTTTTCCTTGCCAATATCTCTCTTTTGCAAAGAGCTGCGCATTGGAAAATTCAGGGCTATGCCGTGTAGATGATGGCCTAACAGGAGGCTTTAAAATTTTCTTTCTAGTGTCCTTCGTTTGGGAGAAAAATGCACAGGTACAAGACAGCTTTTCCTTGCCAATATCTCTCTTTTGCAAAGAGCTGCGCATTGGAAAATTCAGGGCTATGCCGTGTAGATGATGGCCTAACAGGAGGCTTTAAAATTTTCTTTCTAGTGTCCTTCGTTTGGGAGAAAAATGCAAAGGTACAAGACAGCTTTTCCTTGCCAATATCTCTCTTTTGCAAAGAGCTGCGCATTGGAAAATTCAGGGCTATGCCGTGTAGATGATGGCCTACCAGGAGGCTTTAAAATTTTCTTTCTAGTGTCCTTCGTTTGGGAGAAAAATGCAAAGGTACAAGACAGCTTTTCCTTGCCAATATCTCTCTTTTGCAAAGAGCTGCGCATTGGAAAATTCAGGGCTATGCCGTGTAGATGATGGCCTAACAGGAGGCTTTAAAATTTTCTTTCTAGTGTCCTTCGTTTGGGAGAAAAATGCAAAGGTACAGAACAGCTTTTCCTTGCCAATATCTCTCTTTTGCAAAGAGCTGCGCATTGGAAAATTCAGGGCTATGCCGTGTAGATGATGGCCTAACAGGAGGCTTTAAAATTTTCTTTCTAGTGTCCTTCGTTTGGGAGAAAAATGCAAAGGTACAAGACAGCTTTTCCTTGCCAATATCTCTCTTTTGCAAAGAGCTGCGCATTGGAAAATTCAGGGCTATGCCGTGTAGATGATGGCCTAACAGGAGGCTTTAAAATTTTCTTTCTAGTGTCCTTCGTTAGGGAGAAAAATGCAAAGGTACAAGACAGCTTTTCCTTGCCAATATCTCTCTTTTGCAAAGAGCTGCGCATTGGAAAATTCAGGGCTATGCCGTGTAGATGATGGCCTAACAGGAGGCTTTAAAATTTTCTTTCTAGTGTCCTTCGTTTGGGAGAAAAATGCACAGGTACAAGACAGCTTTTCCTTGCCAATATCTCTCTTTTGCAAAGAGCTGCGCATTGGAAAATTCAGGGCTATGCCGTGTAGATGATGGCCTAACAGGAGGCTTTAAAATTTTCTTTCTAGTGTCCTTCGTTTGGGAGAAAAATGCAAAGGTACAAGACAGCTTTTCCTTGCCAATATCTCTATTTTGCAAAGAGCTGCGCATTGGAAAATTCAGGGCTATGCCGTGTAGATGATGGCCTAACAGGAGGCTTTAAAATTTTCATTCTAGTGTCCTTCGTTTGGGAGAAAAATCCAATGGTACAAGACAGCTTTTCCTTGCCAATATCTCTCTTTTGCACAAAGCTGCGCATTGGAAAATTCAGGGCTATGCCGTGTAGATGATGGCCTAACAGGAGGCTTTAAAATTTTCTTTCTAGTGTCCTTCGTTTGGGAGAAAAATGCAAAGGTACAAGACAGCTTTTCCTTGCCAATATCTCTCTTTTGCTAAGAGCTGCGCATTGGAAAATTCAGGGCTATGCCGTGTAGATGATGGCCTAACAGGAGGCTTTAAAATTTTCTTTCTAGTGTCCTTCTTTTGGGAGAAAAATGCAAAAGTACAAGACAGATTTTCCTTGCCAATATCTCTCTTTTGCAAAGAGCTGCGCATTGGAAAATGCAGGGCTATACCGTGTAGATGAAGCCCTAACAGGAGGCTTTAAAATTTTCTTTCTAGTGTCCTTCGTTTGGGAGAAAAATGCAAAGGTACAAGACAGCTTTTCCTTGCCAATATCTCTCTTTTGCAAAGAGCTGCGCATTGGAAAATTCAGGGCTATGCCGTGTAGATGATGGCCTAACAGGAGGCTTTAAAATTTTCATTCTAGTGTCCTTCGTTTGGGAGAAAAATCCAATGGTACAAGACAGCTTTTCCTTGCCAATATCTCTCTTTTGCAAAGAGCTGCGCATTGGAAAATTCAGGGCTATGCCGTGTAGATGATGGCCTAACAGGAGGCTTTAAAATTTTCTTTCTAGTGTCCTTCGTTTGGGAGAAAAATGCACAGGTACAAGACAGCTTTTCCTTGCCAATATCTCTCTTTTGCAAAGAGCTGCGCATTGGAAAATTCAGGGCTATGCCGTGTAGATGATGGCCTAACAGGAGGCTTTAAAATTTTCTTTCTAGTGTCCTTCGTTTGGGAGAAAAATGCAAAGGTACAAGACAGCTTTTCCTTGCCAATATCTCTCTTTTGCAAAGAGCTGCGCATTGGAAAATTCAGGGCTATGCCGTGTAGATGATGGCCTACCAGGAGGCTTTAAAATTTTCTTTCTAGTGTCCTTCGTTTGGGAGAAAAATGCAAAGGTACAAGACAGCTTTTCCTTGCCAATATCTCTCTTTTGCAAAGAGCTGCGCATTGGAAAATTCAGGGCTATGCCGTGTAGATGATGGCCTAACAGGAGGCTTTAAAATTTTCTTTCTAGTGTCCTTCGTTTGGGAGAAAAATGCAAAGGTACAAGACAGCTTTTCCTTGCCAATATCTCTCTTTTGCAAAGAGCTGCGCATTGGAAAATTCAGGGCTATGCCGTGTAGATGATGACCTAACAGGAGGCTTTAAAATTTTCTTTCTAGTGTCCTTCGTTTGGGAGAAAAATGCAAAGGTACAAGACAGCTTTTCCTTGCCAATATCTCTCTTTTGCAAAGAGCTGCGCATTGGAAAATTCAGGGCTATGCCGTGTAGATGATGGCCTAACAGGAGGCTTTAAAATTTTCTTTCTAGTGTCCTTCGTTTGGGAGAAAAATGCACAGGTACAAGACAGCTTTTCCTTGCCAATATCTCTCTTTTGCAAAGAGCTGCGCATTGGAAAATTCAGGGCTATGCCGTGTAGATGATGGCCTAACAGGAGGCTTTAAAATTTTCTTTCTAGTGTCCTTCGTTTGGGAGAAAAATGCAAAGGTACAAGACAGCTTTTCCTTGCCAATATCTCTATTTTGCAAAGAGCTGCGCATTGGAAAATTCAGGGCTATGTCGTGTAGATGATGGCCTAACAGGAGGCTTTAAAATTTTCATTCTAGTGTCCTTCGTTTGGGAGAAAAATCCAATGGTACAAGACAGCTTTTCCTTGCCAATATCTCTCTTTTGCACAAAGCTGCGCATTGGAAAATTCAGGGCTATGCCGTGTAGATGATGGCCTAACAGGAGGCTTTAAAATTTTCTTTCTAGTGTCCTTCGTTTGGGAGAAAAATGCAAAGGTACAAGACAGCTTTTCCTTGCCAATATCTCTCTTTTGCTAAGAGCTGCGCATTGGAAAATTCAGGGCTATGCCGTGTAGATGATGGCCTAACAGGAGGCTTTAAAATTTTCTTTGTAGTGTCCTTCTTTTGGGAGAAAAATGCAAAAGTACAAGACAGATTTTCCTTGCCAATATCTCTCTTTTGCAAAGAGCTGCGCATTGGAAAATGCAGGGCTATACCGTGTAGATGAAGCCCTAACAGGAGGCTTTAAAATTTTCTTTCTAGTGTCCTTCGTTTGGGAGAAAAATGCAAAGGTACAAGACAGCTTTTCCTTGCCAATATCTCTCTTTTGCAAAGAGCTGCGCATTGGAAAATTCAGGGCTATGCCGTGTAGATGATGGCCTAACAGGAGGCTTTAAAATTTTCTTTCTAGTTTCCTTCGTTTGGGAGAAAAATGCAAAGGTACAAGACAGCTTTTCCTTGCCAATATCTCTCTTTTGCAAAGAGCTGCGCATTGGAAAATTGAGGGCTATACCGTGTAGATGAAGCACTAACAGGAGGCTTTAAAATTTTCATTCTAGTGTCCTTCGTTTGGGAGAAAAATGCAAAGGTACAAGACAGCTTTTCCTTGCCAATATCTCTCTTTTGCAAAGAGCTACGCATTGGAAAATTCAGGGCTATACCGTGTAGATGAAGCACTAACAGGAGGCTTTAAAATTTTCATTCTAGTGTCCTTCGTTTGGGAGAAAAATCCAATGGTACAAGACAGCTTTTCCTTGCCAATATCTCTCTTTTGCAAAGAGCTGCGCATTGGAAAATTCAGGGCTATGCCGTGTAGATGATGGCCTAACAGGAGGCTTTAAAATTTTCTTTCTAGTGTCCTTCGTTTGGGAGAAAAATGCAAAGGTACAAGACAGCTTTTCCTTGCCAATATCTCTCTTTTGCAAAGAGCTGCGCATTGGAAAATTCAGGGCTATGCCGTGTAGATGATGGCCTAACAGGAGGCTTTAAAATTTTATTTCTAGTGTCCTTCGTTTGGGAGAAAAATGCAAAGGTACAAGACAGCTTTTCCTTGCCAATATCTCTCTTTTGCAAAGAGCTACGCATTGGAAAATTCAGGGCTATGCCGTGTAGATGAAGCACTAACAGGAGGCTTTAAAATTTTCATTCTAGTGTCCTTCGTTTGGGAGAAAAATGCAAAGGTACAAGACAGCTTTTCCTTGCCAATATCTCTCTTTTGCAAAGAGCTACGCATTGGAAAATTCAGGGCTATACCGTGTAGATGAAGCACTAACAGGAGACTTTAAAATTTTCATTCTAGTGTCCTTCGTTTGGGAGAAAAATGCAAAGGTACAAGACAGCTTTTCCTTGCCAATATCTCTCTTTTGCAAAGAGCTGCGCATTGGAAAATTCAGGGCTATGCCGTGTAGATGATGGCCTAACAGGAGGCTTTAAAATTTTATTTCTAGTGTCCTTCGTTTGGGAGAAAAATGCAAAGGTACAAGACAGCTTTTCCTTGCCAATATCTCTCTTTTGCAAAGAGCTACGCATTGGAAAATTCAGGGCTATGCCGTGTAGATGATGGCCTAACAGGAGGCTTTAAAATTTTATTTCTAGTGTCCTTCGTTTGGGAGAAAAATGCAAAGGTACAAGACAGCTTTTCCTTGCCAATATCTCTCTTTTGCAAAGAGCTACGCATTGGAAAATTCAGGGCTATACCGTGTAGATAAATCACTAACAGGAGGCTTTAAAATTTTCATTCTAGTGTCCTTCGTTTGGGAGAAAAATCCAATGGTACAAGACAGCTTTTCCTTGCCAATATCTCTCTTTTGCAAAGAGCTGCGCATTGGAAAATTCAGGGCTATGCCGTGTAGATGATGGCCTAACAGGAGGCTTTAAAATTTTCTTTCTAGTGTCCTTCGTTTGGGAGAAAAATGCAAAGGTACAAGACAGCTTTTCCTTGCCAATATCTCTCTTTTGCAAAGAGCTGCGCATTGGAAAATTCAGGGCTATGCCATGTAGATGATGGCCTAACAGGAGGCTTTAAAATTTTCTTTCTAGTGTCCTTCGTTTGGGAGAAAAATGCAAAGGTACAAGACAGCTTTTCCTTGCCAATATCTCTCTTTTGCAAAGAGCTGCGCATTGGAAAATTCAGGGCTATACCGTGTAGATGAAGCCCTAACAGGAGGCTTTAAAATTTTCTTTCTAGTGTCCTTCGTTTGGGAGAAAAATGCAAAGGTACAAGACAGCTTTTCCTTGCCAATATCTCTCTTTTGCAAAGAGCTGCGTATTGGAAAATTCAGGGCTATGCCGGGTAGATGATGGCCTAACAAGAGGCTTTAAAATTTTCTTTCTAGTGTCCTTCGTTTGGGAGAAAAATGCAAAGGTGCAAGACAGCTTTTCCTTGCCAATATCTCTCTTTTGCAAAGAGCTGCCCATTGGAAAATTCAGGGCTATACCGTGTAGATGATGGCCTAACAGGAGGCTTTAACATTTTCTTTCTAGTGTCCTTCGTTTGGGAGAAAAATGCAAAAGTACAAGACAGATTTTCCTTGCCAATATCTCTCTTTTGCAAAGAGCTGCGCATTGGAAAATTCAGGGCTATACCGTGTAGATGAAGCCCTAACAGGAGGCTTTAAAATTTTCTTTCTAGTGTCCTTCGTTTGGGAGAAAAATGCAAAGGTACAAGACAGCTTTTCCTTGCCAATATCTCTCTTTTGCAAAGAGCTGCGCATTGGAAAATTCAGGGCTATGCCGTGTAGATGATGGCCTAACAGGAGGCTTTAAAATTTTATTTCTAGTGTCCTTCGTTTGGGAGAAAAATGCAAAGGTACAAGACAGCTTTTCCTTGCCAATATCTCTCTTTTGCAAAGAGCTGCGCATTGGAAAATTCAGGGCTATGCCGTGTAGATGATGGCCTAACAGGAGGCTTTAAAATTTTCTTCCTAGTGTCCTTCGTTTGGGAGAAAAATGCAAAGGTACAAGACAGCTTTTCCTTGCCAATATCTCTCTTTTGCAAAGAGCTACGCATTGGAAAATTCAGGGCTATACCGTGTAGATGAAGCACTAACAGGAGGCTTTAAAATTTTCATTCTAGTGTCCTTCGTTTGGGAGAAAAATCCAATGGTACAAGACAGCTTTTCCTTGCCAATATCTCTCTTTTGCAAAGAGCTGCGCATTGGAAAATTCAGGGCTATGCCGTGTAGATGATGGCCTAACAGGAGGCTTTAAAATTTTCTTTCTAGTGTCCTTCGTTTGGGAGAAAAATGCAAAGGTACAAGACAGCTTTTCCTTGCCAATATCTCTCTTTTGCAAAGAGCTGCGCATTGGAAAATTCAGGGCTATGCCGTGTAGATGATGGCCTAACAGGAGGCTTTAAAAATTTCTTTCTAGTGTCCTTCGTTTGGGAGAAAAATGCAAAGGTACAAGACAGCTTTTCCTTGCCAATATCTCTCTTTTGCAAAGAGCTGCGCATTGGAAAATTCAGGGCTATGCCGTGTAGATGATGGCCTAACAGGAGGCTTTAAAATTTTATTTCTAGTGTCCTTCGTTTGTGAGAAAAATGCAAAGGTACAAGACAGCTTTTCCTTGCCAATATCTCTCTTTTGCAAAGAGCTACGCATTGGAAAATTCAGGGCTATACCGTGTAGATGAAGCACTAACAGGAGGCTTTAAAATTTTTATTCTAGTGTCCTTCGTTTGGGAGAAAAATCCAATGGTACAAGACAGCTTTTCCTTGCCAATATCTCTCTTTTGCAAAGAGCTGCGCATTGGAAAATTCAGGGCTATGCCGTGTAGATGATGGCCTAACAGGAGGCTTTAAAATTTTCTTTCTAGTGTCCTTCGTTTGGGAGAAAAATGCAAAGGTACAAGACAGCTTTTCCTTGCCAATATCTCTCTTTTGCAAAGAGCTGCGCATTGGAAAATTCAGGGCTATGCCATGTAGATGATGGCCTAACAGGAGGCTTTAAAATTTTCTTTCTAGTGTCCTTCGTTTGGGAGAAAAATGCAAAGGTACAAGACAGCTTTTCCTTGCCAATATCTCTCTTTTGCAAAGAGCTGCGTATTGGAAAATTCAGGGCTATGCCGGGTAGATGATGGCCTAACAGGAGGCTTTAAAATTTTCTTTCTAGTGTCCTTCGTTTGGGATAAAAATGCAAAGGTGCAAGACAGCTTTTCCTTGCCAATATCTCTCTTTTGCAAAGAGCTGCGCATTGGAAAATTCAGGGCTATACCGTGTAGATGAAGCCCTGACAGGAGGCTTTAAAATTTTCTTTCTAGTGTCCTTCGTTTGGGAGAAAAATGCAAAGGTACAAGACAGCTTTTCCTTGCCAATATCTCTCTTTTGCAAAGAGCTGCGCATTGGAAAATTCAGGGCTATACCGTGTAGATGAAGCACTAACAGGAGGCTTTAAAATTTTCTTTCTAGTGTCCTTCGTTTGGGAGAAAAATGCAAAGGTACAAGACAGCTTTTCCTTGCCAATATCTCTCTTTTGCAAAGAGCTGCGCATTGGAAAATTTAGGGCTATACCGTGTAGATGAAGCACTAACAGGAGGCTTTAAAATTTTCATTCTAGTGTCCTTCGTTTGGGAGAAAAATGCAAAGGTACAAGACAGCTTTTCCTTGCCAATATCTCTCTTTTGCAAAGAGCTGCGCATTGGAAAATTCAGGGCTATGCCGTGTAGATGATGGCCTAACAGGAGGCTTTAAAATTTTCTTTCTAGTGTCCTTCGTTTGGGAGAAAAATGCAAAAGTACAAGACAGCTTTTCCTTGCCAATATCTCTCTTTTGCAAAGAGCTGCGCATTGGAAAATTCAGGGCTATACCGTGTAGATGAAGCCCTAACAGGAGGCTTTAAAATTTTCTTTCTAGTGTCCTTCGTTTGGGAGAAAAATGCAAAGGTACAAGACAGCTTTTCCTTGCCAATATCTCTCTTTTGCAAAGAGCTGCGCATTGGAAAATTCAGGGCTATGCCGTGTAGATGATGGCCTAACAGGAGGCTTTAAAATTTTCTTTCTAGTGTCCTTCGTTTGGGAGAAAAATGCAAAGGTACAAGACAGCTTTTCCTTGCCAATATCTCTCTTTTGCAAAGAGCTGCGCATTGGAAAATTCAGGGCTATGCCGTGTAGATGATGGCCTAACAGGAGGCTTTAAAATTTTCTTTCTAGTGTCCTTCGTTTGGGAGAAAAATGCAAAGGTACAAGACAGCTTTTCCTTGCCAATATCTCTCTTTTGCAAAGAGCTACGCATTGGAAAATTCAGGGCTATACCGTGTAGATGAAGCACTAACAGGAGGCTTTAAAATTTTCATTCTAGTGTCCTTCGTTTGGGAGAAAAATCCAATGGTACAAGACAGCTTTTCCTTGCCAATATCTCTCTTTTGCAAAGAGCTGCGCATTGGAAAATTCAGGGCTATGCCGTGTAGATGATGGCCTAACAGGAGGCTTTGAAATTTTCTTTCTAGTGTCCTTCGTTTGGGAGAAAAATGCAAAAGTACAAGACAGCTTTTCCTTGCCAATATCTCTCTTTTGCAAAGAGCTGCGCATTGGAAAATTCAGGGCTATGCCGTGTAGATGATGGCCTAACAGGAGGCTTTAAAATTTTCTTTCTAGTGTCCTTCGTTTGGGAGAAAAATGCAAAGGTACAAGACAGCTTTCCCTTGCCAATATCTCTATTTTGCAAAGAGCTGCGCATTGTAAAATTCAGGGCTATACCGTGTAGATGAAGCACTAACAGGAGGCTTTAAAATTTTCATTCTAGTGTCCTTCGTTTGGGAGAAAAATGCAAAGGTACAAGACAGCTTTTCCTTGCCAATATCTCTATTTTGCAAAGAGCTACGCATTGGAAAATTCAGGGCTATACCGTGTAGATAAAGCACTAACAGGAGGCTTTAAAATTTTCATTCTAGTGTCCTTCGTTTGGGAGAAAAATCCAATGGTACAAGACAGCTTTTCCTTGCCAATATCTCTCTTTTGCAAAGAGCTGCGCATTGGAAAATTCAGGGCTATGCCGTGTAGATGATGGCCTAACAGGAGGCTTTAAAATTTTCTTTCTAGTGTCCTTCGTTTGGGAGAAAAATGCAAAGGTACAAGACAGCTTTTCCTTGCCAATATCTCTCTTTTGCAAAGAGCTGCGCATTGGAAAATTCAGGGCTATGCCGTGTAGATGATGGCCTAACAGGAGGCTTTAAAATTTTCTTTCTAGTGTCCTTCGTTTGGGAGAAAAATGCAAAGGTACAAGACAGCTTTTCCTTGCCAATATCTCTCTTTTGCAAAGAGCTGCGCATTGGAAAATTCAGGGCTATGCCGTGTAGATGATGGCCTAACAGGAGGCTTTAAAATTTTATTTCTAGTGTCCTTCGTTTGGGAGAAAAATGCAAAGGTACAAGACAGCTTTTCCTTGCCAATATCTCTCTTTTGCAAAGAGCTACGCATTGGAAAATTCAGGGCTATACCGTGTAGATGAAGCACTAACAGGAGGCTTTAAAATTTTCATTCTAGTGTCCTTCGTTTGGGAGAAAAATCCAATGGTACAAGACAGCTTTTCCTTGCCAATATCTCTCTTTTGCAAAGAGCTGCGCATTGGAAAATTCAGGGCTATACCGTGTAGATGAAGCACTAACAGGAGGCTTTAAAATTTTCATTCTAGTGTCCTTCGTTTGGGAGAAAAATGCAAAGGTACAAGACAGCTTTTCCTTGCCAATATCTCTCTTTTGCAAAGAGCTGCGTATTGGAAAATTCAGGGCTATGCCGTGTAGATGATGGCCTAACAGGAGGCTTTAAAATTTTCTTTCTAGTGTCCTTCGTTTGGGAGAAAAATGCAAAGGTACAAGACAGCTTTTCCTTGCCAATATCTCTCTTTTGCAAAGAGCTGCGCATTGGAAAATTCAGGGCTATACCGTGTAGCACTAACAGGAGGCTTTAAAATTTTCATTCTAGTGTCCTTCGTTTGGGAGAAAAATCCAATGGTACAAGACAGCTTTTCCTTGCCAATATCTCTCTTTTGCAAAGAGCTGCGCATTGGAAAATTCAGGGCTATGCCGTGTAGATGATGGCCTAACAGGAGGCTTTAAAATTTTCTTTCTAGTGTCCTTCGTTTGGGAGAAAAATGCAAAGGTACAAGACAGCTTTTCCTTGCCAATATCTCTCTTTTGCAAAGAGCTGCGCATTGGAAAATTCAGGGCTATGCCGTGTAGATGATGGCCTAACAGGAGGCTTTAAAATTTTCTTTCTAGTGTCCTTCGTTTGTGAGAAAAATGCAAAGGTACAAGACCGCTTTTCCTTGCCAATATCTCTCTTTTGCAAAGAGCTACGCATTGGAAAATTCAGGGCAATACCGTGTAGATGAAGCACTAACAGGAGGCTTTAAAATTTTCATTCTAGTGTCCTTCGTTTGGGAGAAAAATCCAATGGTACAAGACAGCTTTTCCTTGCCAATATCTCTCTTTTGCAGAGAGCTGTGCATTGGAAAATTCAGGGCTATGCCGTGTAGATGATGGCCTAACAGGAGGCTTTAAAATTTTCTTTCTAGTGTCCTTCGTTTGGGAGAAAAATGCAAAGGTACAAGACAGCTTTTCCTTGCCAATATCTCTCTTTTGCAAAGAGCTGCGTATTGGAAAATTCAGGGCTATGCCGTGTAGATGATGGCCTAACAGGAGGCTTTAAAATTTTCTTTCTAGTGTCCTTCGTTTGGGAGAAAAATGCAAAGGTACAAGACAGCTTTTCCTTGCCAATATCTCTCTTTTGCAAAGAGCTGCGCATTGGAAAATTCAGGGCTATACCGTGTAGCACTAACAGGAGGCTTTAAAATTTTCATTCTAGTGTCCTTCGTTTGGGAGAAAAATCCAATGGTACAAGACAGCTTTTCCTTGCCAATATCTCTCTTTTGCAAAGAGCTGCGCATTGGAAAATTCAGGGCTATGCCGTGTAGATGATGGCCTAACAGGAGGCTTTAAAATTTTCTTTCTAGTGTCCTTCGTTTGGGAGAAAAATGCAAAGGTACAAGACAGCTTTTCCTTGCCAATATCTCTCTTTTGCAAAGAGCTGCGCATTGGAAAATTCAGGGCTATGCCGTGTAGATGATGGCCTAACAGGAGGCTTTAAAATTTTCTTTCTAGTGTCCTTCGTTTGTGAGAAAAATGCAAAGGTACAAGACAGCTTTTCCTTGCCAATATCTCTCTTTTGCAAAGAGCTACGCATTGGAAAATTCAGGGCAATACCGTGTAGATGATGCACTAACAGGAGGCTTTAAAATTTTCATTCTAGTGTCCTTCGTTTGGGAGAAAAATGCAAAGGTACAAGACAGCTTTTCCTTGCCAATATCTCTCTTTTGCAAAGAGCTGCGCATTGGAAAATTCAGGGCTATGCCGTGTAGATGATGGCCTAACAGGAGGCTTTAAAATTTTCTTTCTAGTGTCCTTCGTTTGGGAGAAAAATGCAAAGGTACAAGACAGCTTTTCCTTGCCAATATCTCTATTTTGCAAAGAGCTGCGCATTGGAAAATTCAGGGCTATGTCGTGTAGATGATGGCCTAACAGGAGGCTTTAAAATTTTCATTCTAGTGTCCTTCGTTTGGGAGAAAAATCCAATGGTACAAGACAGCTTTTCCTTGCCAATATCTCTCTTTTGCACAAAGCTGCGCATTGGAAAATTCAGGGCTATGCCGTGTAGATGATGGCCTAACAGGAGGCTTTAAAATTTTCTTTCTAGTGTCCTTCGTTTGGGAGAAAAATGCAAAGGTACAAGACAGCTTTTCCTTGCCAATATCTCTCTTTTGCTAAGAGCTGCGCATTGGAAAATTCAGGGCTATGCCGTGTAGATGATGGCCTAACAGGAGGCTTTAAAATTTTCTTTCTAGTGTCCTTCTTTTGGGAGAAAAATGCAAAAGTACAAGACAGATTTTCCTTGCCAATATCTCTCTTTTGCAAAGAGCTGCGCATTGGAAAATGCAGGGCTATACCGTGTAGATGAAGCCCTAACAGGAGGCTTTAAAATTTTCTTTCTAGTGTCCTTCGTTTGGGAGAAAAATGCAAAGGTACAAGACAGCTTTTCCTTGCCAATATCTCTCTTTTGCAAAGAGCTGCGCATTGGAAAATTCAGGGCTATGCCGTGTAGATGATGGCCTAACAGGAGGCTTTAAAATTTTCTTTCTAGTTTCCTTCGTTTGGGAGAAAAATGCAAAGGTACAAGACAGCTTTTCCTTGCCAATATCTCTCTTTTGCAAAGAGCTGCGCATTGGAAAATTGAGGGCTATACCGTGTAGATGAAGCACTAACAGGAGGCTTTAAAATTTTCATTCTAGTGTCCTTCGTTTGGGAGAAAAATGCAAAGGTACAAGACAGCTTTTCCTTGCCAATATCTCTCTTTTGCAAAGAGCTACGCATTGGAAAATTCAGGGCTATACCGTGTAGATGAAGCACTAACAGGAGGCTTTAAAATTTTCATTCTAGTGTCCTTCGTTTGGGAGAAAAATCCAATGGTACAAGACAGCTTTTCCTTGCCAATATCTCTCTTTTGCAAAGAGCTGCGCATTGGAAAATTCAGGGCTATGCCGTGTAGATGATGGCCTAACAGGAGGCTTTAAAATTTTCTTTCTAGTGTCCTTCGTTTGGGAGAAAAATGCAAAGGTACAAGACAGCTTTTCCTTGCCAATATCTCTCTTTTGCAAAGAGCTGCGCATTGGAAAATTCAGGGCTATGCCGTGTAGATGATGGCCTAACAGGAGGCTTTAAAATTTTATTTCTAGTGTCCTTCGTTTGGGAGAAAAATGCAAAGGTACAAGACAGCTTTTCCTTGCCAATATCTCTCTTTTGCAAAGAGCTACGCATTGGAAAATTCAGGGCTATGCCGTGTAGATGAAGCACTAACAGGAGGCTTTAAAATTTTCATTCTAGTGTCCTTCGTTTGGGAGAAAAATGCAAAGGTACAAGACAGCTTTTCCTTGCCAATATCTCTCTTTTGCAAAGAGCTACGCATTGGAAAATTCAGGGCTATACCGTGTAGATGAAGCACTAACAGGAGGCTTTAAAATTTTCATTCTAGTGTCCTTCGTTTGGGAGAAAAATGCAAAGGTACAAGACAGCTTTTCCTTGCCAATATCTCTCTTTTGCAAAGAGCTGCGCATTGGAAAATTCAGGGCTATGCCGTGTAGATGATGGCCTAACAGGAGGCTTTAAAATTTTATTTCTAGTGTCCTTCGTTTGGGAGAAAAATGCAAAGGTACAAGACAGCTTTTCCTTGCCAATATCTCTCTTTTGCAAAGAGCTACGCATTGGAAAATTCAGGGCTATGCCGTGTAGATGATGGCCTAACAGGAGGCTTTAAAATTTTATTTCTAGTGTCCTTCGTTTGGGAGAAAAATGCAAAGGTACAAGACAGCTTTTCCTTGCCAATATCTCTCTTTTGCAAAGAGCTACGCATTGGAAAATTCAGGGCTATACCGTGTAGATAAATCACTAACAGGAGGCTTTAAAATTTTCATTCTAGTGTCCTTCGTTTGGGAGAAAAATCCAATGGTACAAGACAGCTTTTCCTTGCCAATATCTCTCTTTTGCAAAGAGCTGCGCATTGGAAAATTCAGGGCTATGCCGTGTAGATGATGGCCTAACAGGAGGCTTTAAAATTTTCTTTCTAGTGTCCTTCGTTTGGGAGAAAAATGCAAAGGTACAAGACAGCTTTTCCTTGCCAATATCTCTCTTTTGCAAAGAGCTGCGCATTGGAAAATTCAGGGCTATGCCATGTAGATGATGGCCTAACAGGAGGCTTTAAAATTTTCTTTCTAGTGTCCTTCGTTTGGGAGAAAAATGCAAAGGTACAAGACAGCTTTTCCTTGCCAATATCTCTCTTTTGCAAAGAGCTGCGCATTGGAAAATTCAGGGCTATACCGTGTAGATGAAGCCCTAACAGGAGGCTTTAAAATTTTCTTTCTAGTGTCCTTCGTTTGGGAGAAAAATGCAAAGGTACAAGACAGCTTTTCCTTGCCAATATCTCTCTTTTGCAAAGAGCTGCGTATTGGAAAATTCAGGGCTATGCCGGGTAGATGATGGCCTAACAAGAGGCTTTAAAATTTTCTTTCTAGTGTCCTTCGTTTGGGAGAAAAATGCAAAGGTGCAAGACAGCTTTTCCTTGCCAATATCTCTCTTTTGCAAAGAGCTGCCCATTGGAAAATTCAGGGCTATACCGTGTAGATGATGGCCTAACAGGAGGCTTTAACATTTTCTTTCTAGTGTCCTTCGTTTGGGAGAAAAATGCAAAAGTACAAGACAGATTTTCCTTGCCAATATCTCTCTTTTGCAAAGAGCTGCGCATTGGAAAATTCAGGGCTATACCGTGTAGATGAAGCCCTAACAGGAGGCTTTAAAATTTTCTTTCTAGTGTCCTTCGTTTGGGAGAAAAATGCAAAGGTACAAGACAGCTTTTCCTTGCCAATATCTCTCTTTTGCAAAGAGCTGCGCATTGGAAAATTCAGGGCTATGCCGTGTAGATGATGGCCTAACAGGAGGCTTTAAAATTTTATTTCTAGTGTCCTTCGTTTGGGAGAAAAATGCAAAGGTACAAGACAGCTTTTCCTTGCCAATATCTCTCTTTTGCAAAGAGCTGCGCATTGGAAAATTCAGGGCTATGCCGTGTAGATGATGGCCTAACAGGAGGCTTTAAAATTTTCTTCCTAGTGTCCTTCGTTTGGGAGAAAAATGCAAAGGTACAAGACAGCTTTTCCTTGCCAATATCTCTCTTTTGCAAAGAGCTACGCATTGGAAAATTCAGGGCTATACCGTGTAGATGAAGCACTAACAGGAGGCTTTAAAATTTTCATTCTAGTGTCCTTCGTTTGGGAGAAAAATCCAATGGTACAAGACAGCTTTTCCTTGCCAATATCTCTCTTTTGCAAAGAGCTGCGCATTGGAAAATTCAGGGCTATGCCGTGTAGATGATGGCCTAACAGGAGGCTTTAAAATTTTCTTTCTAGTGTCCTTCGTTTGGGAGAAAAATGCAAAGGTACAAGACAGCTTTTCCTTGCCAATATCTCTCTTTTGCAAAGAGCTGCGCATTGGAAAATTCAGGGCTATGCCGTGTAGATGATGGCCTAACAGGAGGCTTTAAAAATTTCTTTCTAGTGTCCTTCGTTTGGGAGAAAAATGCAAAGGTACAAGACAGCTTTTCCTTGCCAATATCTCTCTTTTGCAAAGAGCTACGCATTGGAAAATTCAGGGCAATACCGTGTAGATGAAGCACTAACAGGAGGCTTTAAAATTTTCATTCTAGTGTCCTTCGTTTGGGAGAAAAATCCAATGGTACAAGACAGCTTTTCCTTGCCAATATCTCTCTTTTGCAGAGAGCTGTGCATTGGAAAATTCAGGGCTATGCCGTGTAGATGATGGCCTAACAGGAGGCTTTAAAATTTTCTTTCTAGTGTCCTTCGTTTGGGAGAAAAATGCAAAGGTACAAGACAGCTTTTCCTTGCCAATATCTCTCTTTTGCAAAGAGCTGCGTATTGGAAAATTCAGGGCTATGCCGTGTAGATGATGGCCTAACAGGAGGCTTTAAAATTTTCTTTCTAGTGTCCTTCGTTTGGGAGAAAAATGCAAAGGTACAAGACAGCTTTTCCTTGCCAATATCTCTCTTTTGCAAAGAGCTGCGCATTGGAAAATTCAGGGCTATACCGTGTAGCACTAACAGGAGGCTTTAAAATTTTCATTCTAGTGTCCTTCGTTTGGGAGAAAAATCCAATGGTACAAGACAGCTTTTCCTTGCCAATATCTCTCTTTTGCAAAGAGCTGCGCATTGGAAAATTCAGGGCTATGCCGTGTAGATGATGGCCTAACAGGAGGCTTTAAAATTTTCTTTCTAGTGTCCTTCGTTTGGGAGAAAAATGCAAAGGTACAAGACAGCTTTTCCTTGCCAATATCTCTCTTTTGCAAAGAGCTGCGCATTGGAAAATTCAGGGCTATGCCGTGTAGATGATGGCCTAACAGGAGGCTTTAAAATTTTCTTTCTAGTGTCCTTCGTTTGTGAGAAAAATGCAAAGGTACAAGACAGCTTTTCCTTGCCAATATCTCTCTTTTGCAAAGAGCTACGCATTGGAAAATTCAGGGCAATACCGTGTAGATGATGCACTAACAGGAGGCTTTAAAATTTTCATTCTAGTGTCCTTCGTTTGGGAGAAAAATGCAAAGGTACAAGACAGCTTTTCCTTGCCAATATCTCTCTTTTGCAAAGAGCTGCGCATTGGAAAATTCAGGGCTATGCCGTGTAGATGATGGCCTAACAGGAGGCTTTAAAATTTTCTTTCTAGTGTCCTTCGTTTGGGAGAAAAATGCAAAGGTACAAGACAGCTTTTCCTTGCCAATATCTCTATTTTGCAAAGAGCTGCGCATTGGAAAATTCAGGGCTATGTCGTGTAGATGATGGCCTAACAGGAGGCTTTAAAATTTTCATTCTAGTGTCCTTCGTTTGGGAGAAAAATCCAATGGTACAAGACAGCTTTTCCTTGCCAATATCTCTCTTTTGCACAAAGCTGCGCATTGGAAAATTCAGGGCTATGCCGTGTAGATGATGGCCTAACAGGAGGCTTTAAAATTTTCTTTCTAGTGTCCTTCGTTTGGGAGAAAAATGCAAAGGTACAAGACAGCTTTTCCTTGCCAATATCTCTCTTTTGCTAAGAGCTGCGCATTGGAAAATTCAGGGCTATGCCGTGTAGATGATGGCCTAACAGGAGGCTTTAAAATTTTCTTTCTAGTGTCCTTCTTTTGGGAGAAAAATGCAAAAGTACAAGACAGATTTTCCTTGCCAATATCTCTCTTTTGCAAAGAGCTGCGCATTGGAAAATGCAGGGCTATACCGTGTAGATGAAGCCCTAACAGGAGGCTTTAAAATTTTCTTTCTAGTGTCCTTCGTTTGGGAGAAAAATGCAAAGGTACAAGACAGCTTTTCCTTGCCAATATCTCTCTTTTGCAAAGAGCTGCGCATTGGAAAATTCAGGGCTATGCCGTGTAGATGATGGCCTAACAGGAGGCTTTAAAATTTTCTTTCTAGTTTCCTTCGTTTGGGAGAAAAATGCAAAGGTACAAGACAGCTTTTCCTTGCCAATATCTCTCTTTTGCAAAGAGCTGCGCATTGGAAAATTGAGGGCTATACCGTGTAGATGAAGCACTAACAGGAGGCTTTAAAATTTTCATTCTAGTGTCCTTCGTTTGGGAGAAAAATGCAAAGGTACAAGACAGCTTT
Organism: Pseudophryne corroboree; assembly: GCF_028390025.1. NCBI lineage: Eukaryota > Metazoa > Chordata > Amphibia > Anura > Myobatrachidae > Pseudophryne > Pseudophryne corroboree. The sequence continues at coordinate 171,302,686 of NC_086451.1, forward strand.
TCCTTGCCAATATCTCTCTTTTGCAAAGAGCTACGCATTGGAAAATTCAGGGCTATACCGTGTAGATGAAGCACTAACAGGAGGCTTTAAAATTTTCATTCTAGTGTCCTTCGTTTGGGAGAAAAATCCAATGGTACAAGACAGCTTTTCCTTGCCAATATCTCTCTTTTGCAAAGAGCTGCGCATTGGAAAATTCAGGGCTATGCCGTGTAGATGATGGCCTAACAGGAGGCTTTAAAATTTTCTTTCTAGTGTCCTTCGTTTGGGAGAAAAATGCAAAGGTACAAGACAGCTTTTCCTTGCCAATATCTCTCTTTTGCAAAGAGCTGCGCATTGGAAAATTCAGGGCTATGCCGTGTAGATGATGGCCTAACAGGAGGCTTTAAAATTTTATTTCTAGTGTCCTTCGTTTGGGAGAAAAATGCAAAGGTACAAGACAGCTTTTCCTTGCCAATATCTCTCTTTTGCAAAGAGCTACGCATTGGAAAATTCAGGGCTATGCCGTGTAGATGAAGCACTAACAGGAGGCTTTAAAATTTTCATTCTAGTGTCCTTCGTTTGGGAGAAAAATGCAAAGGTACAAGACAGCTTTTCCTTGCCAATATCTCTCTTTTGCAAAGAGCTACGCATTGGAAAATTCAGGGCTATACCGTGTAGATGAAGCACTAACAGGAGGCTTTAAAATTTTCATTCTAGTGTCCTTCGTTTGGGAGAAAAATGCAAAGGTACAAGACAGCTTTTCCTTGCCAATATCTCTCTTTTGCAAAGAGCTGCGCATTGGAAAATTCAGGGCTATGCCGTGTAGATGATGGCCTAACAGGAGGCTTTAAAATTTTATTTCTAGTGTCCTTCGTTTGGGAGAAAAATGCAAAGGTACAAGACAGCTTTTCCTTGCCAATATCTCTCTTTTGCAAAGAGCTACGCATTGGAAAATTCAGGGCTATGCCGTGTAGATGATGGCCTAACAGGAGGCTTTAAAATTTTATTTCTAGTGTCCTTCGTTTGGGAGAAAAATGCAAAGGTACAAGACAGCTTTTCCTTGCCAATATCTCTCTTTTGCAAAGAGCTACGCATTGGAAAATTCAGGGCTATACCGTGTAGATAAATCACTAACAGGAGGCTTTAAAATTTTCATTCTAGTGTCCTTCGTTTGGGAGAAAAATCCAATGGTACAAGACAGCTTTTCCTTGCCAATATCTCTCTTTTGCAAAGAGCTGCGCATTGGAAAATTCAGGGCTATGCCGTGTAGATGATGGCCTAACAGGAGGCTTTAAAATTTTCTTTCTAGTGTCCTTCGTTTGGGAGAAAAATGCAAAGGTACAAGACAGCTTTTCCTTGCCAATATCTCTCTTTTGCAAAGAGCTGCGCATTGGAAAATTCAGGGCTATGCCATGTAGATGATGGCCTAACAGGAGGCTTTAAAATTTTCTTTCTAGTGTCCTTCGTTTGGGAGAAAAATGCAAAGGTACAAGACAGCTTTTCCTTGCCAATATCTCTCTTTTGCAAAGAGCTGCGCATTGGAAAATTCAGGGCTATACCGTGTAGATGAAGCCCTAACAGGAGGCTTTAAAATTTTCTTTCTAGTGTCCTTCGTTTGGGAGAAAAATGCAAAGGTACAAGACAGCTTTTCCTTGCCAATATCTCTCTTTTGCAAAGAGCTGCGTATTGGAAAATTCAGGGCTATGCCGGGTAGATGATGGCCTAACAAGAGGCTTTAAAATTTTCTTTCTAGTGTCCTTCGTTTGGGAGAAAAATGCAAAGGTGCAAGACAGCTTTTCCTTGCCAATATCTCTCTTTTGCAAAGAGCTGCCCATTGGAAAATTCAGGGCTATACCGTGTAGATGATGGCCTAACAGGAGGCTTTAACATTTTCTTTCTAGTGTCCTTCGTTTGGGAGAAAAATGCAAAAGTACAAGACAGATTTTCCTTGCCAATATCTCTCTTTTGCAAAGAGCTGCGCATTGGAAAATTCAGGGCTATACCGTGTAGATGAAGCCCTAACAGGAGGCTTTAAAATTTTCTTTCTAGTGTCCTTCGTTTGGGAGAAAAATGCAAAGGTACAAGACAGCTTTTCCTTGCCAATATCTCTCTTTTGCAAAGAGCTGCGCATTGGAAAATTCAGGGCTATGCCGTGTAGATGATGGCCTAACAGGAGGCTTTAAAATTTTATTTCTAGTGTCCTTCGTTTGGGAGAAAAATGCAAAGGTACAAGACAGCTTTTCCTTGCCAATATCTCTCTTTTGCAAAGAGCTGCGCATTGGAAAATTCAGGGCTATGCCGTGTAGATGATGGCCTAACAGGAGGCTTTAAAATTTTCTTCCTAGTGTCCTTCGTTTGGGAGAAAAATGCAAAGGTACAAGACAGCTTTTCCTTGCCAATATCTCTCTTTTGCAAAGAGCTACGCATTGGAAAATTCAGGGCTATACCGTGTAGATGAAGCACTAACAGGAGGCTTTAAAATTTTCATTCTAGTGTCCTTCGTTTGGGAGAAAAATCCAATGGTACAAGACAGCTTTTCCTTGCCAATATCTCTCTTTTGCAAAGAGCTGCGCATTGGAAAATTCAGGGCTATGCCGTGTAGATGATGGCCTAACAGGAGGCTTTAAAATTTTCTTTCTAGTGTCCTTCGTTTGGGAGAAAAATGCAAAGGTACAAGACAGCTTTTCCTTGCCAATATCTCTCTTTTGCAAAGAGCTGCGCATTGGAAAATTCAGGGCTATGCCGTGTAGATGATGGCCTAACAGGAGGCTTTAAAAATTTCTTTCTAGTGTCCTTCGTTTGGGAGAAAAATGCAAAGGTACAAGACAGCTTTTCCTTGCCAATATCTCTCTTTTGCAAAGAGCTGCGCATTGGAAAATTCAGGGCTATGCCGTGTAGATGATGGCCTAACAGGAGGCTTTAAAATTTTATTTCTAGTGTCCTTCGTTTGTGAGAAAAATGCAAAGGTACAAGACAGCTTTTCCTTGCCAATATCTCTCTTTTGCAAAGAGCTACGCATTGGAAAATTCAGGGCTATACCGTGTAGATGAAGCACTAACAGGAGGCTTTAAAATTTTTATTCTAGTGTCCTTCGTTTGGGAGAAAAATCCAATGGTACAAGACAGCTTTTCCTTGCCAATATCTCTCTTTTGCAAAGAGCTGCGCATTGGAAAATTCAGGGCTATGCCGTGTAGATGATGGCCTAACAGGAGGCTTTAAAATTTTCTTTCTAGTGTCCTTCGTTTGGGAGAAAAATGCAAAGGTACAAGACAGCTTTTCCTTGCCAATATCTCTCTTTTGCAAAGAGCTGCGCATTGGAAAATTCAGGGCTATGCCATGTAGATGATGGCCTAACAGGAGGCTTTAAAATTTTCTTTCTAGTGTCCTTCGTTTGGGAGAAAAATGCAAAGGTACAAGACAGCTTTTCCTTGCCAATATCTCTCTTTTGCAAAGAGCTGCGTATTGGAAAATTCAGGGCTATGCCGGGTAGATGATGGCCTAACAGGAGGCTTTAAAATTTTCTTTCTAGTGTCCTTCGTTTGGGATAAAAATGCAAAGGTGCAAGACAGCTTTTCCTTGCCAATATCTCTCTTTTGCAAAGAGCTGCGCATTGGAAAATTCAGGGCTATACCGTGTAGATGAAGCCCTGACAGGAGGCTTTAAAATTTTCTTTCTAGTGTCCTTCGTTTGGGAGAAAAATGCAAAGGTACAAGACAGCTTTTCCTTGCCAATATCTCTCTTTTGCAAAGAGCTGCGCATTGGAAAATTCAGGGCTATACCGTGTAGATGAAGCACTAACAGGAGGCTTTAAAATTTTCTTTCTAGTGTCCTTCGTTTGGGAGAAAAATGCAAAGGTACAAGACAGCTTTTCCTTGCCAATATCTCTCTTTTGCAAAGAGCTGCGCATTGGAAAATTTAGGGCTATACCGTGTAGATGAAGCACTAACAGGAGGCTTTAAAATTTTCATTCTAGTGTCCTTCGTTTGGGAGAAAAATGCAAAGGTACAAGACAGCTTTTCCTTGCCAATATCTCTCTTTTGCAAAGAGCTGCGCATTGGAAAATTCAGGGCTATGCCGTGTAGATGATGGCCTAACAGGAGGCTTTAAAATTTTCTTTCTAGTGTCCTTCGTTTGGGAGAAAAATGCAAAAGTACAAGACAGCTTTTCCTTGCCAATATCTCTCTTTTGCAAAGAGCTGCGCATTGGAAAATTCAGGGCTATACCGTGTAGATGAAGCCCTAACAGGAGGCTTTAAAATTTTCTTTCTAGTGTCCTTCGTTTGGGAGAAAAATGCAAAGGTACAAGACAGCTTTTCCTTGCCAATATCTCTCTTTTGCAAAGAGCTGCGCATTGGAAAATTCAGGGCTATGCCGTGTAGATGATGGCCTAACAGGAGGCTTTAAAATTTTCTTTCTAGTGTCCTTCGTTTGGGAGAAAAATGCAAAGGTACAAGACAGCTTTTCCTTGCCAATATCTCTCTTTTGCAAAGAGCTGCGCATTGGAAAATTCAGGGCTATGCCGTGTAGATGATGGCCTAACAGGAGGCTTTAAAATTTTCTTTCTAGTGTCCTTCGTTTGGGAGAAAAATGCAAAGGTACAAGACAGCTTTTCCTTGCCAATATCTCTCTTTTGCAAAGAGCTACGCATTGGAAAATTCAGGGCTATACCGTGTAGATGAAGCACTAACAGGAGTCTTTAAAATTTTCATTCTAGTGTCCTTCGTTTGGGAGAAAAATCCAATGGTACAAGACAGCTTTTCCTTGCCAATATCTCTCTTTTGCAAAGAGCTGCGCATTGGAAAATTCAGGGCTATGCCGTGTAGATGATGGCCTAACAGGAGGCTTTGAAATTTTCTTTCTAGTGTCCTTCGTTTGGGAGAAAAATGCAAAAGTACAAGACAGCTTTTCCTTGCCAATATCTCTCTTTTGCAAAGAGCTGCGCATTGGAAAATTCAGGGCTATGCCGTGTAGATGATGGCCTAACAGGAGGCTTTAAAATTTTCTTTCTAGTGTCCTTCGTTTGGGAGAAAAATGCAAAGGTACAAGACAGCTTTCCCTTGCCAATATCTCTATTTTGCAAAGAGCTGCGCATTGTAAAATTCAGGGCTATACCGTGTAGATGAAGCACTAACAGGAGGCTTTAAAATTTTCATTCTAGTGTCCTTCGTTTGGGAGAAAAATGCAAAGGTACAAGACAGCTTTTCCTTGCCAATATCTCTATTTTGCAAAGAGCTACGCATTGGAAAATTCAGGGCTATACCGTGTAGATAAAGCACTAACAGGAGGCTTTAAAATTTTCATTCTAGTGTCCTTCGTTTGGGAGAAAAATCCAATGGTACAAGACAGCTTTTCCTTGCCAATATCTCTCTTTTGCAAAGAGCTGCGCATTGGAAAATTCAGGGCTATGCCGTGTAGATGATGGCCTAACAGGAGGCTTTAAAATTTTCTTTCTAGTGTCCTTCGTTTGGGAGAAAAATGCAAAGGTACAAGACAGCTTTTCCTTGCCAATATCTCTCTTTTGCAAAGAGCTGCGCATTGGAAAATTCAGGGCTATGCCGTGTAGATGATGGCCTAACAGGAGGCTTTAAAATTTTCTTTCTAGTGTCCTTCGTTTGGGAGAAAAATGCAAAGGTACAAGACAGCTTTTCCTTGCCAATATCTCTCTTTTGCAAAGAGCTGCGCATTGGAAAATTCAGGGCTATGCCGTGTAGATGATGGCCTAACAGGAGGCTTTAAAATTTTATTTCTAGTGTCCTTCGTTTGGGAGAAAAATGCAAAGGTACAAGACAGCTTTTCCTTGCCAATATCTCTCTTTTGCAAAGAGCTACGCATTGGAAAATTCAGGGCTATACCGTGTAGATGAAGCACTAACAGGAGGCTTTAAAATTTTCATTCTAGTGTCCTTCGTTTGGGAGAAAAATCCAATGGTACAAGACAGCTTTTCCTTGCCAATATCTCTCTTTTGCAAAGAGCTGCGCATTGGAAAATTCAGGGCTATACCGTGTAGATGAAGCACTAACAGGAGGCTTTAAAATTTTCATTCTAGTGTCCTTCGTTTGGGAGAAAAATGCAAAGGTACAAGACAGCTTTTCCTTGCCAATATCTCTCTTTTGCAAAGAGCTGCGTATTGGAAAATTCAGGGCTATGCCGTGTAGATGATGGCCTAACAGGAGGCTTTAAAATTTTCTTTCTAGTGTCCTTCGTTTGGGAGAAAAATGCAAAGGTACAAGACAGCTTTTCCTTGCCAATATCTCTCTTTTGCAAAGAGCTGCGCATTGGAAAATTCAGGGCTATACCGTGTAGCACTAACAGGAGGCTTTAAAATTTTCATTCTAGTGTCCTTCGTTTGGGAGAAAAATCCAATGGTACAAGACAGCTTTTCCTTGCCAATATCTCTCTTTTGCAAAGAGCTGCGCATTGGAAAATTCAGGGCTATGCCGTGTAGATGATGGCCTAACAGGAGGCTTTAAAATTTTCTTTCTAGTGTCCTTCGTTTGGGAGAAAAATGCAAAGGTACAAGACAGCTTTTCCTTGCCAATATCTCTCTTTTGCAAAGAGCTGCGCATTGGAAAATTCAGGGCTATGCCGTGTAGATGATGGCCTAACAGGAGGCTTTAAAATTTTCTTTCTAGTGTCCTTCGTTTGTGAGAAAAATGCAAAGGTACAAGACCGCTTTTCCTTGCCAATATCTCTCTTTTGCAAAGAGCTACGCATTGGAAAATTCAGGGCAATACCGTGTAGATGAAGCACTAACAGGAGGCTTTAAAATTTTCATTCTAGTGTCCTTCGTTTGGGAGAAAAATCCAATGGTACAAGACAGCTTTTCCTTGCCAATATCTCTCTTTTGCAGAGAGCTGTGCATTGGAAAATTCAGGGCTATGCCGTGTAGATGATGGCCTAACAGGAGGCTTTAAAATTTTCTTTCTAGTGTCCTTCGTTTGGGAGAAAAATGCAAAGGTACAAGACAGCTTTTCCTTGCCAATATCTCTCTTTTGCAAAGAGCTGCGTATTGGAAAATTCAGGGCTATGCCGTGTAGATGATGGCCTAACAGGAGGCTTTAAAATTTTCTTTCTAGTGTCCTTCGTTTGGGAGAAAAATGCAAAGGTACAAGACAGCTTTTCCTTGCCAATATCTCTCTTTTGCAAAGAGCTGCGCATTGGAAAATTCAGGGCTATACCGTGTAGCACTAACAGGAGGCTTTAAAATTTTCATTCTAGTGTCCTTCGTTTGGGAGAAAAATCCAATGGTACAAGACAGCTTTTCCTTGCCAATATCTCTCTTTTGCAAAGAGCTGCGCATTGGAAAATTCAGGGCTATGCCGTGTAGATGATGGCCTAACAGGAGGCTTTAAAATTTTCTTTCTAGTGTCCTTCGTTTGGGAGAAAAATGCAAAGGTACAAGACAGCTTTTCCTTGCCAATATCTCTCTTTTGCAAAGAGCTGCGCATTGGAAAATTCAGGGCTATGCCGTGTAGATGATGGCCTAACAGGAGGCTTTAAAATTTTCTTTCTAGTGTCCTTCGTTTGTGAGAAAAATGCAAAGGTACAAGACAGCTTTTCCTTGCCAATATCTCTCTTTTGCAAAGAGCTACGCATTGGAAAATTCAGGGCAATACCGTGTAGATGATGCACTAACAGGAGGCTTTAAAATTTTCATTCTAGTGTCCTTCGTTTGGGAGAAAAATCCAATGGTACAAGACAGCTTTTCCTTGCCAATATCTCTCTTTTGCAGAGAGCTGTGCATTGGAAAATTCAGGGCTATGCCGTGTAGATGATGGCCTAACAGGAGGCTTTAAAATTTTCTTTCTAGTGTCCTTCGTTTGGGAGAAAAATGCAAAGGTACAAGACAGCTTTTCCTTGCCAATATCTCTCTTTTGCAAAGAGCTGCGCATTGGAAAATTCAGGGCTATGCCGTGTAGATGATGGCCTAACAGGAGGCTTTAAAATTTTATTTCTAGTGTCCTTCGTTTGGGAGAAAAATGCAAAGGTACAAGACAGCTTTTCCTTGCCAATATCTCTCTTTTGCAAAGAGCTACGCATTGGAAAATTCAGGGCTATACCGTGTAGATAAATCACTAACAGGAGGCTTTAAAATTTTCATTCTAGTGTCCTTCGTTTGGGAGAAAAATCCAATGGTACAAGACAGCTTTTCCTTGCCAATATCTCTCTTTTGCAAAGAGCTGCGCATTGGAAAATTCAGGGCTATGCCGTGTAGATGATGGCCTAACAGGAGGCTTTAAAATTTTCTTTCTAGTGTCCTTCGTTTGGGAGAAAAATGCAAAGGTACAAGACAGCTTTTCCTTGCCAATATCTCTCTTTTGCAAAGAGCTGCGCATTGGAAAATTCAGGGCTATGCCATGTAGATGATGGCCTAACAGGAGGCTTTAAAATTTTCTTTCTAGTGTCCTTCGTTTGGGAGAAAAATGCAAAAGTACAAGACAGATTTTCCTTGCCAATATCTCTCTTTTGCAAAGAGCTGCGCATTGGAAAATTCAGGGCTATACCGTGTAGATGAAGCCCTAACAGGAGGCTTTAAAATTTTCTTTCTAGTGTCCTTCGTTTGGGAGAAAAATGCAAAGGTACAAGACAGCTTTTCCTTGCCAATATCTCTCTTTTGCAAAGAGCTGCGCATTGGAAAATTCAGGGCTATGCCGTGTAGATGATGGCCTAACAGGAGGCTTTAAAATTTTATTTCTAGTGTCCTTCGTTTGGGAGAAAAATGCAAAGGTACAAGACAGCTTTTCCTTGCCAATATCTCTCTTTTGCAAAGAGCTGCGCATTGGAAAATTCAGGGCTATGCCGTGTAGATGATGGCCTAACAGGAGGCTTTAAAATTTTCTTTCTAGTGTCCTTCGTTTGGGAGAAAAATGCAAAGGTACAAGACAGCTTTTCCTTGCCAATATCTCTCTTTTGCAAAGAGCTACGCATTGGAAAATTCAGGGCTATACCGTGTAGATGAAGCACTAACAGGAGGCTTTAAAATTTTCATTCTAGTGTCCTTCGTTTGGGAGAAAAATCCAATGGTACAAGACAGCTTTTCCTTGCCAATATCTCTCTTTTGCAAAGAGCTGCGCATTGGAAAATTCAGGGCTATGCCGTGTAGATGATGGCCTAACAGGAGGCTTTAAAATTTTCTTTCTAGTGTCCTTCGTTTGGGAGAAAAATGCAAAGGTACAAGACAGCTTTTCCTTGCCAATATCTCTCTTTTGCAAAGAGCTGCGCATTGGAAAATTCAGGGCTATGCCGTGTAGATGATGGCCTAACAGGAGGCTTTAAAAATTTCTTTCTAGTGTCCTTCGTTTGGGAGAAAAATGCAAAGGTACAAGACAGCTTTTCCTTGCCAATATCTCTCTTTTGCAAAGAGCTGCGCATTGGAAAATTCAGGGCTATGCCGTGTAGATGATGGCCTAACAGGAGGCTTTAAAATTTTATTTCTAGTGTCCTTCGTTTGTGAGAAAAATGCAAAGGTACAAGACAGCTTTTCCTTGCCAATATCTCTCTTTTGCAAAGAGCTACGCATTGGAAAATTCAGGGCTATACCGTGTAGATGAAGCACTAACAGGAGGCTTTAACATTTTTATTCTAGTGTCCTTCGTTTGGGAGAAAAATCCAATGGTACAAGACAGCTTTTCCTTGCCAATATCTCTCTTTTGCAAAGAGCTGCGCATTGGAAAATTCAGGGCTATGCCGTGTAGATGATGGCCTAACAGGAGGCTTTAAAATTTTCTTTCTAGTGTCCTTCGTTTGGGAGAAAAATGCAAAGGTACAAGACAGCTTTTCCTTGCCAATATCTCTCTTTTGCAAAGAGCTGCGCATTGGAAAATTCAGGGCTATGCCATGTAGATGATGGCCTAACAGGAGGCTTTAAAATTTTCTTTCTAGTGTCCTTCGTTTGGGAGAAAAATGCAAAGGTACAAGACAGCTTTTCCTTGCCAATATCTCTCTTTTGCAAAGAGCTGCGTATTGGAAAATTCAGGGCTATGCCGGGTAGATGATGGCCTAACAGGAGGCTTTAAAATTTTCTTTCTAGTGTCCTTCGTTTGGGATAAAAATGCAAAGGTGCAAGACAGCTTTTCCTTGCCAATATCTCTCTTTTGCAAAGAGCTGCGCATTGGAAAATTCAGGTCTATACCGTGTAGATGAAGCCCTGACAGGAGGCTTTAAAATTTTCTTTCTAGTGTCCTTCGTTTGGGAGAAAAATGCAAAGGTACAAGACAGCTTTTCCTTGCCAATATCTCTCTTTTGCAAAGAGCTGCGCATTGGAAAATTCAGGGCTATGCCATGTAGATGAAGCCCTAACAGGAGGCTTTAAAATTTTCATTCTAGTGTCCTTCGTTTGGGAGAAAAATGCAAAGGTACAAGACAGCTTTCCCTTGCCAATATCTCTCTTTTGCAAAGAGCTGCGCATTGGAAAATTCAGGGCTATGCCGTGTAGATGATGGCCTAACAGGAGGCTTTAAAATTTTCTTTCTAGTGTCCTTCGTTTGGGAGAAAAATGCAAAGGTACAAGACAGCTTTTCCTTGCCAATATCTCTCTTTTGCAAAGAGCTGCGCATTGGAAAATTCAGGGCTATACCGTGTAGATGAAGCACTAACAGGAGGCTTTAAAATTTTCATTCTAGTGTCCTTCGTTTGGGAGAAAAATCCAATGGTATAAGACAGCTTTTCCTTGCCAATATCTCTCTTTTGCAAAGAGCTGCGCATTGGAAAATTCAGGGCTATACCGTGTAGATGAAGCACTAATAGGAGGCTTTAAAATTTTCATTCTAGTGTCCTTCGTTTGGGAGAAAAATGCAAAGGTACAAGACAGCTTTTCCTTGCCAATATCTCTCTTTTGCAAAGAGCTGCGCATTGGAAAATTCAGGGCTATGCCGTGTAGATGATGGCCTAACAGGAGGCTTTAAAATTTTCTTTCTAGTGTCCTTCGTTTGGGAGAAAAATGCAAAGGTACAAGACAGCTTTTCCTTGCCAATATCTCTCTTTTGCAAAGAGCTGCGCATTGGAAAATTCAGGGCTATGCCGTGTAGATGATGGCCTAACAGGAGGCTTTAAAATTTTCTTTCTAGTGTCCTTCGTTTGGGAGAAAAATGCAAAAGTACAAGACAGCTTTTCCTTGCCAATATCTCTCTTTTGCAAAGAGCTGCGCATTGGAAAATTCAGGGCTATACCGTGTAGATGAAGCCCTAACAGGAGGCTTTAAAATTTTCTTTCTAGTGTCCTTCGTTTGGGAGAAAAATGCAAAGGTACAAGACAGCTTTTCCTTGCCAATATCTCTCTTTTGCAAAGAGCTGCGCATTGGAAAATTCAGGGCTATGCCGTGTAGATGATGGCCTAACAGGAGGCTTTAAAATTTTCTTTCTAGTGTCCTTCGTTTGGGAGAAAAATGCAAAGGTACAAGACAGCTTTTCCTTGCCAATATCTCTCTTTTGCAAAGAGCTGCGCATTGGAAAATTCAGGGCTATGCCGTGTAGATGATGGCCTAACAGGAGGCTTTAAAATTTTCTTTCTAGTGTCCTTCGTTTGGGAGAAAAATGCAAAGGTACAAGACAGCTTTTCCTTGCCAATATCTCTCTTTTGCAAAGAGCTACGCATTGGAAAATTCAGGGCTATACCGTGTAGATGAAGCACTAACAGGAGGCTTTAAAATTTTTATTCTAGTGTCCTTCGTTTGGGAGAAAAATCCAATGGTACAAGACAGCTTTTCCTTGCCAATATCTCTCTTTTGCAAAGAGCTGCGCATTGGAAAATTCAGGGCTATGCCGTGTAGATGATGGCCTAACAGGAGGCTTTAAAATTTTCTTTCTAGTGTCCTTCGTTTGGGAGAAAAATGCAAAGGTACAAGACAGCTTTTCCTTGCCAATATCTCTCTTTTGCAAAGAGCTGCGCATTGGAAAATTCAGGGCTATGCCATGTAGATGATGGCCTAACAGGAGGCTTTAAAATTTTCTTTCTAGTGTCCTTCGTTTGGGAGAAAAATGCAAAGGTACAAGACAGCTTTTCCTTGCCAATATCTCTCTTTTGCAAAGAGCTGCGTATTGGAAAATTCAGGGCTATGCCGGGTAGATGATGGCCTAACAGGAGGCTTTAAAATTTTCTTTCTAGTGTCCTTCGTTTGGGATAAAAATGCAAAGGTGCAAGACAGCTTTTCCTTGCCAATATCTCTCTTTTGCAAAGAGCTGCGCATTGGAAAATTCAGGGCTATGCCGTGTAGATGATGGCCTAACAGGAGGCTTTAAAATTTTCTTTCTAGTGTCCTTCGTTTGGGAGAAAAATGCAAAGGTACAAGACAGCTTTTCCTTGCCAATATCTCTCTTTTGCAAAGAGCTGCGCATTGGAAAATTCAGGGCTATACCGTGTAGATGAAGCACTAACAGGAGGCTTTAAAATTTTCATTCTAGTGTCCTTCGTTTGGGAGAAAAATCCAATGGTATAAGACAGCTTTTCCTTGCCAATATCTCTCTTTTGCAAAGAGCTGCGCATTGGAAAATTCAGGGCTATACCGTGTAGATGAAGCACTAATAGGAGGCTTTAAAATTTTCATTCTAGTGTCCTTCGTTTGGGAGAAAAATGCAAAGGTACAAGACAGCTTTTCCTTGCCAATATCTCTCTTTTGCAAAGAGCTGCGCATTGGAAAATTCAGGGCTATGCCGTGTAGATGATGGCCTAACAGGAGGCTTTAAAATTTTCTTTCTAGTGTCCTTCGTTTGGGAGAAAAATGCAAAGGTACAAGACAGCTTTTCCTTGCCAATATCTCTCTTTTGCAAAGAGCTGCGCATTGGAAAATTCAGGGCTATGCCGTGTAGATGATGGCCTAACAGGAGGCTTTAAAATTTTCTTTCTAGTGTCCTTCGTTTGGGAGAAAAATGCAAAGGTACAAGACAGCTTTTCCTTGCCAATATCTCTCTTTTGCAAAGAGCTACGCATTGGAAAATTCAGGGCTATACCGTGTAGATGAAGCACTAACAGGAGGCTTTAAAATTTTTATTCTAGTGTCCTTCGTTTGGGAGAAAAATCCAATGGTACAAGACAGCTTTTCCTTGCCAATATCTCTCTTTTGCAAAGAGCTGCGCATTGGAAAATTCAGGGCTATGCCGTGTAGATGATGGCCTAACAGGAGGCTTTAAAATTTTCTTTCTAGTGTCCTTCGTTTGGGAGAAAAATGCAAAGGTACAAGACAGCTTTTCCTTGCCAATATCTCTCTTTTGCAAAGAGCTGCGCATTGGAAAATTCAGGGCTATGCCATGTAGATGATGGCCTAACAGGAGGCTTTAAAATTTTCTTTCTAGTGTCCTTCGTTTGGGAGAAAAATGCAAAGGTACAAGACAGCTTTTCCTTGCCAATATCTCTCTTTTGCAAAGAGCTGCGTATTGGAAAATTCAGGGCTATGCCGGGTAGATGATGGCCTAACAGGAGGCTTTAAAATTTTCTTTCTAGTGTCCTTCGTTTGGGATAAAAATGCAAAGGTGCAAGACAGCTTTTCCTTGCCAATATCTCTCTTTTGCAAAGAGCTGCGCATTGGAAAATTCAGGGCTATGCCGTGTAGATGATGGCCTAACAGGAGGCTTTAAAATTTTCTTTCTAGTGTCCTTCGTTTGGGAGAAAAATGCAAAGGTACAAGACAGCTTTTCCTTGCCAATATCTCTCTTTTGCAAAGAGCTGCGCATTGGAAAATTCAGGGCTATACCGTGTAGATGAAGCACTAACAGGAGGCTTTAAAATTTTCATTCTAGTGTCCTTCGTTTGGGAGAAAAATCCAATGGTATAAGACAGCTTTTCCTTGCCAATATCTCTCTTTTGCAAAGAGCTGCGCATTGGAAAATTCAGGGCTATACCGTGTAGATGAAGCCCTGACAGGAGGCTTTAAAATTTTCTTTCTAGTGTCCTTCGTTTGGGAGAAAAATGCAAAGGTACAAGACAGCTTTTCCTTGCCAATATCTCTCTTTTGCAAAGAGCTGCGCATTGGAAAATTCAGGGCTATGCCATGTAGATGAAGCCCTAACAGGAGGCTTTAAAATTTTCATTCTAGTGTCCTTCGTTTGGGAGAAAAATGCAAAGGTACAAGACAGCTTTCCCTTGCCAATATCTCTCTTTTGCAAAGAGCTGCGCATTGGAAAATTCAGGGCTATGCCGTGTAGATGATGGCCTAACAGGAGGCTTTAAAATTTTCTTTCTAGTGTCCTTCGTTTGGGAGAAAAATGCAAAGGTACAAGACAGCTTTTCCTTGCCAATATCTCTCTTTTGCAAAGAGCTGCGCATTGGAAAATTCAGGGCTATACCGTGTAGATGAAGCACTAACAGGAGGCTTTAAAATTTTCATTCTAGTGTCCTTCGTTTGGGAGAAAAATCCAATGGTATAAGACAGCTTTTCCTTGCCAATATCTCTCTTTTGCAAAGAGCTGCGCATTGGAAAATTCAGGGCTATACCGTGTAGATGAAGCACTAATAGGAGGCTTTAAAATTTTCATTCTAGTGTCCTTCGTTTGGGAGAAAAATGCAAAGGTACAAGACAGCTTTTCCTTGCCAATATCTCTCTTTTGCAAAGAGCTGCGCATTGGAAAATTCAGGGCTATGCCGTGTAGATGATGGCCTAACAGGAGGCTTTAAAATTTTCTTTCTAGTGTCCTTCGTTTGGGAGAAAAATGCAAAGGTACAAGACAGCTTTTCCTTGCCAATATCTCTCTTTTGCAAAGAGCTGCGCATTGGAAAATTCAGGGCTATACCATGTAGATGAAGCACTAACAGGAGGCTTTAAAATTTTCATTCTAGTGTCCTTCGTTTGGGAGAAAAATGCAAAGGTACAAGACAGCTTTTCCTTGCCAATATCTCTCTTTTGCAAAGAGCTGCGCATTGGAAAATTCAGGGCTATGCCGTGTAGATGATGGCCTAACAGGAGGCTTTAAAATTTTCTTTCTAGTGTCCTTCGTTTGGGAGAAAAATGCAAAAGTACAAGACAGCTTTTCCTTGCCAATATCTCTCTTTTGCAAAGAGCTGCGCATTGGAAAATTCAGGGCTATACCGTGTAGATGAAGCCCTAACAGGAGGCTTTAAAATTTTCTTTCTAGTGTCCTTCGTTTGGGAGAAAAATGCAAAGGTACAAGACAGCTTTTCCTTGCCAATATCTCTCTTTTGCAAAGAGCTGCGCATTGGAAAATTCAGGGCTATGCCGTGTAGATGATGGCCTAACAGGAGGCTTTAAAATTTTCTTTCTAGTGTCCTTCGTTTGGGAGAAAAATGCAAAGGTACAAGACAGCTTTTCCTTGCCAATATCTCTCTTTTGCAAAGAGCTGCGCATTGGAAAATTCAGGGCTATGCCGTGTAGATGATGGCCTAACAGGAGGCTTTAAAATTTTCTTTCTAGTGTCCTTCGTTTGGGAGAAAAATGCAAAGGTACAAGACAGCTTTTCCTTGCCAATATCTCTCTTTTGCAAAGAGCTACGCATTGGAAAATTCAGGGCTATACCGTGTAGATGAAGCACTAACAGGAGGCTTTAAAATTTTTATTCTAGTGTCCTTCGTTTGGGAGAAAAATCCAATGGTACAAGACAGCTTTTCCTTGCCAATATCTCTCTTTTGCAAAGAGCTGCGCATTGGAAAATTCAGGGCTATGCCGTGTAGATGATGGCCTAACAGGAGGCTTTAAAATTTTCTTTCTAGTGTCCTTCGTTTGGGAGAAAAATGCAAAGGTACAAGACAGCTTTTCCTTGCCAATATCTCTCTTTTGCAAAGAGCTGCGCATTGGAAAATTCAGGGCTATGCCATGTAGATGATGGCCTAACAGGAGGCTTTAAAATTTTCTTTCTAGTGTCCTTCGTTTGGGAGAAAAATGCAAAGGTACAAGACAGCTTTTCCTTGCCAATATCTCTCTTTTGCAAAGAGCTGCGTATTGGAAAATTCAGGGCTATGCCGGGTAGATGATGGCCTAACAGGAGGCTTTAAAATTTTCTTTCTAGTGTCCTTCGTTTGGGATAAAAATGCAAAGGTGCAAGACAGCTTTTCCTTGCCAATATCTCTCTTTTGCAAAGAGCTGCGCATTGGAAAATTCAGGGCTATGCCGTGTAGATGATGGCCTAACAGGAGGCTTTAAAATTTTCTTTCTAGTGTCCTTCGTTTGGGAGAAAAATGCAAAGGTACAAGACAGCTTTTCCTTGCCAATATCTCTCTTTTGCAAAGAGCTGCGCATTGGAAAATTCAGGGCTATACCGTGTAGATGAAGCACTAACAGGAGGCTTTAAAATTTTCATTCTAGTGTCCTTCGTTTGGGAGAAAAATCCAATGGTATAAGACAGCTTTTCCTTGCCAATATCTCTCTTTTGCAAAGAGCTGCGCATTGGAAAATTCAGGGCTATACCGTGTAGATGAAGCACTAATAGGAGGCTTTAAAATTTTCATTCTAGTGTCCTTCGTTTGGGAGAAAAATGCAAAGGTACAAGACAGCTTTTCCTTGCCAATATCTCTCTTTTGCAAAGAGCTGCGCATTGGAAAATTCAGGGCTATGCCGTGTAGATGATGGCCTAACAGGAGGCTTTAAAATTTTCTTTCTAGTGTCCTTCGTTTGGGAGAAAAATGCAAAGGTACAAGACAGCTTTTCCTTGCCAATATCTCTCTTTTGCAAAGAGCTGCGCATTGGAAAATTCAGGGCTATGCCGTGTAGATGATGGCCTAACAGGAGGCTTTAAAATTTTCTTTCTAGTGTCCTTCGTTTGGGAGAAAAATGCAAAGGTACAAGACAGATTTTCCTTGCCAATATCTCTCTTTTGCAAAGAGCTACGCATTGGAAAATTCAGGGCTATACCGTGTAGATGAAGCACTAACAGGAGGCTTTAAAATTTTTATTCTAGTGTCCTTCGTTTGGGAGAAAAATCCAATGGTACAAGACAGCTTTTCCTTGCCAATATCTCTCTTTTGCAAAGAGCTGCGCATTGGAAAATTCAGGGCTATGCCGTGTAGATGATGGCCTAACAGGAGGCTTTAAAATTTTCTTTCTAGTGTCCTTCGTTTGGGAGAAAAATGCAAAGGTACAAGACAGCTTTTCCTTGCCAATATCTCTCTTTTGCAAAGAGCTGCGCATTGGAAAATTCAGGGCTATGCCATGTAGATGATGGCCTAACAGGAGGCTTTAAAATTTTCTTTCTAGTGTCCTTCGTTTGGGAGAAAAATGCAAAGGTACAAGACAGCTTTTCCTTGCCAATATCTCTCTTTTGCAAAGAGCTGCGCATTGGAAAATTCAGGGCTATGCCGTGTAGATGATGGCCTAACAGGAGGCTTTAAAATTTTCTTTCTAGTGTCCTTCGTTTGGGAGAAAAATGCAAAGGTACAAGACAGCTTTTCCTTGCCAATATCTCTCTTTTGCAAAGAGCTGCGCATTGGAAAATTCAGGGCTATACCGTGTAGATGAAGCACTAACAGGAGGCTTTAAAATTTTCATTCTAGTGTCCTTCGTTTGGGAGAAAAATCCAATGGTATGACAGCTTTTCCTTGCCAATATCTCTCTTTTGCAAAGAGCTGCGCATTGGAAAATTCAGGGCTATACCGTGTAGATGAAGCACTAATAGGAGGCTTTAAAATTTTAATTCTAGTGTCCTTCGTTTGGGAGAAAAATGCAAAGGTACAAGACAGCTTTTCCTTGCCAATATCTCTCTTTTGCAAAGAGCTGCGCATTGGAAAATTCAGGGCTATGCCGTGTAGATGATGGCCTAACAGGAGGCTTTAAAATTTTCTTTCTAGTGTCCTTCGTTTGGGAGAAAAATGCAAAGGTACAAGACAGCTTTTCCTTGCCAATATCTCTCTTTTGCAAAGAGCTGCGCATTGGAAAATTCAGGGCTATACCATGTAGATGAAGCACTAACAGGAGGCTTTAAAATTTTCATTCTAGTGTCCTTCGTTTGGGAGAAAAATGCAAAGGTACAAGACAGCTTTTCCTTGCCAATATCTCTCTTTTGCAAAGAGCTGCGCATTGGAAAATTCAGGGCTATGCCGTGTAGATGATGGCCTAACAGGAGGCTTTAAAATTTTCTTTCTAGTGTCCTTCGTTTGGGAGAAAAATGCAAAAGTACAAGACAGCTTTTCCTTGCCAATATCTCTCTTTTGCAAAGAGCTGCGCATTGGAAAATTCAGGGCTATACCGTGTAGATGAAGCCCTAACAGGAGGCTTTAAAATTTTCTTTCTAGTGTCCTTCGTTTGGGAGAAAAATGCAAAGGTACAAGACAGCTTTTCCTTGCCAATATCTCTCTTTTGCAAAGAGCTGCGCATTGGAAAATTCAGGGCTATGCCGTGTAGATGATGGCCTAACAGGAGGCTTTAAAATTTTCTTTCTAGTGTCCTTCGTTTGGGAGAAAAATGCAAAGGTACAAGACAGCTTTTCCTTGCCAATATCTCTCTTTTGCAAAGAGCTGCGCATTGGAAAATTCAGGGCTATGCCGTGTAGATGATGGCCTAACAGGAGGCTTTAAAATTTTCTTTCTAGTGTCCTTCGTTTGGGAGAAAAATGCAAAGGTACAAGACAGCTTTTCCTTGCCAATATCTCTCTTTTGCAAAGAGCTACGCATTGGAAAATTCAGGGCTATACCGTGTAGATGAAGCACTAACAGGAGGCTTTAAAATTTTTATTCTAGTGTCCTTCGTTTGGGAGAAAAATCCAATGGTACAAGACAGCTTTTCCTTGCCAATATCTCTCTTTTGCAAAGAGCTGCGCATTGGAAAATTCAGGGCTATGCCGTGTAGATGATGGCCTAACAGGAGGCTTTAAAATTTTCTTTCTAGTGTCCTTCGTTTGGGAGAAAAATGCAAAGGTACAAGACAGCTTTTCCTTGCCAATATCTCTCTTTTGCAAAGAGCTGCGTATTGGAAAATTCAGGGCTATGCCGGGTAGATGATGGCCTAACAGGAGGCTTTAAAATTTTCTTTCTAGTGTCCTTCGTTTGGGATAAAAATGCAAAGGTGCAAGACAGCTTTTCCTTGCCAATATCTCTCTTTTGCAAAGAGCTGCGCATTGGAAAATTCAGGGCTATGCCGTGTAGATGATGGCCTAACAGGAGGCTTTAAAATTTTCTTTCTAGTGTCCTTCGTTTGGGAGAAAAATGCAAAGGTACAAGACAGCTTTTCCTTGCCAATATCTCTCTTTTGCAAAGAGCTGCGCATTGGAAAATTCAGGGCTATACCGTGTAGATGAAGCACTAACAGGAGGCTTTAAAATTTTCATTCTAGTGTCCTTCGTTTGGGAGAAAAATCCAATGGTATAAGACAGCTTTTCCTTGCCAATATCTCTCTTTTGCAAAGAGCTGCGCATTGGAAAATTCAGGGCTATACCGTGTAGATGAAGCACTAATAGGAGGCTTTAAAATTTTCATTCTAGTGTCCTTCGTTTGGGAGAAAAATGCAAAGGTACAAGACAGCTTTTCCTTGCCAATATCTCTCTTTTGCAAAGAGCTGCGCATTGGAAAATTCAGGGCTATGCCGTGTAGATGATGGCCTAACAGGAGGCTTTAAAATTTTCTTTCTAGTGTCCTTCGTTTGGGAGAAAAATGCAAAGGTACAAGACAGCTTTTCCTTGCCAATATCTCTCTTTTGCAAAGAGCTGCGCATTGGAAAATTCAGGGCTATACCATGTAGATGAAGCACTAACAGGAGGCTTTAAAATTTTCATTCTAGTGTCCTTCGTTTGGGAGAAAAATGCAAAGGTACAAGACAGCTTTTCCTTGCCAATATCTCTCTTTTGCAAAGAGCTGCGCATTGGAAAATTCAGGGCTATGCCGTGTAGATGATGGCCTAACAGGAGGCTTTAAAATTTTCTTTCTAGTGTCCTTCGTTTGGGAGAAAAATGCAAAAGTACAAGACAGCTTTTCCTTGCCAATATCTCTCTTTTGCAAAGAGCTGCGCATTGGAAAATTCAGGGCTATACCGTGTAGATGAAGCCCTAACAGGAGGCTTTAAAATTTTCTTTCTAGTGTCCTTCGTTTGGGAGAAAAATGCAAAGGTACAAGACAGCTTTTCCTTGCCAATATCTCTCTTTTGCAAAGAGCTGCGCATTGGAAAATTCAGGGCTATGCCGTGTAGATGATGGCCTAACAGGAGGCTTTAAAATTTTCTTTCTAGTGTCCTTCGTTTGGGAGAAAAATGCAAAGGTACAAGACAGCTTTTCCTTGCCAATATCTCTCTTTTGCAAAGAGCTACGCATTGGAAAATTCAGGGCTATACCGTGTAGATGAAGCACTAACAGGAGGCTTTAAAATTTTTATTCTAGTGTCCTTCGTTTGGGAGAAAAATCCAATGGTACAAGACAGCTTTTCCTTGCCAATATCTCTCTTTTGCAAAGAGCTGCGCATTGGAAAATTCAGGGCTATGCCGTGTAGATGATGGCCTAACAGGAGGCTTTAAAATTTTCTTTCTAGTGTCCTTCGTTTGGGAGAAAAATGCAAAGGTACAAGACAGCTTTTCCTTGCCAATATCTCTCTTTTGCAAAGAGCTGCGCATTGGAAAATTCAGGGCTATGCCATGTAGATGATGGCCTAACAGGAGGCTTTAAAATTTTCTTTCTAGTGTCCTTCGTTTGGGAGAAAAATGCAAAGGTACAAGACAGCTTTTCCTTGCCAATATCTCTCTTTTGCAAAGAGCTGCGTATTGGAAAATTCAGGGCTATGCCGGGTAGATGATGGCCTAACAGGAGGCTTTAAAATTTTCTTTCTAGTGTCCTTCGTTTGGGATAAAAATGCAAAGGTGCAAGACAGCTTTTCCTTGCCAATATCTCTCTTTTGCAAAGAGCTGCGCATTGGAAAATTCAGGGCTATGCCGTGTAGATGATGGCCTAACAGGAGGCTTTAAAATTTTCTTTCTAGTGTCCTTCGTTTGGGAGAAAAATGCAAAGGTACAAGACAGCTTTTCCTTGCCAATATCTCTCTTTTGCAAAGAGCTGCGCATTGGAAAATTCAGGGCTATACCGTGTAGATGAAGCACTAACAGGAGGCTTTAAAATTTTCATTCTAGTGTCCTTCGTTTGGGAGAAAAATCCAATGGTATAAGACAGCTTTTCCTTGCCAATATCTCTCTTTTGCAAAGAGCTGCGCATTGGAAAATTCAGGGCTATACCGTGTAGATGAAGCACTAATAGGAGGCTTTAAAATTTTCATTCTAGTGTCCTTCGTTTGGGAGAAAAATGCAAAGGTACAAGACAGCTTTTCCTTGCCAATATCTCTCTTTTGCAAAGAGCTGCGCATTGGAAAATTCAGGGCTATGCCGTGTAGATGATGGCCTAACAGGAGGCTTTAAAATTTTCTTTCTAGTGTCCTTCGTTTGGGAGAAAAATGCAAAGGTACAAGACAGCTTTTCCTTGCCAATATCTCTCTTTTGCAAAGAGCTGCGCATTGGAAAATTCAGGGCTATGCCGTGTAGATGATGGCCTAACAGGAGGCTTTAAAATTTTCTTTCTAGTGTCCTTCGTTTGGGAGAAAAATGCAAAGGTACAAGACAGCTTTTCCTTGCCAATATCTCTCTTTTGCAAAGAGCTACGCATTGGAAAATTCAGGGCTATACCGTGTAGATGAAGCACTAACAGGAGGCTTTAAAATTTTTATTCTAGTGTCCTTCGTTTGGGAGAAAAATCCAATGGTACAAGACAGCTTTTCCTTGCCAATATCTCTCTTTTGCAAAGAGCTGCGCATTGGAAAATTCAGGGCTATGCCGTGTAGATGATGGCCTAACAGGAGGCTTTAAAATTTTCTTTCTAGTGTCCTTCGTTTGGGAGAAAAATGCAAAGGTACAAGACAGCTTTTCCTTGCCAATATCTCTCTTTTGCAAAGAGCTGCGCATTGGAAAATTCAGGGCTATGCCATGTAGATGATGGCCTAACAGGAGGCTTTAAAATTTTCTTTATAGTGTCCTTCGTTTGGGAGAAAAATGCAAAGGTACAAGACAGCTTTTCCTTGCCAATATCTCTCTTTTGCAAAGAGCTGCGTATTGGAAAATTCAGGGCTATGCCGGGTAGATGATGGCCTAACAGGAGGCTTTAAAATTTTCTTTCTAGTGTCCTTCGTTTGGGATAAAAATGCAAAGGTGCAAGACAGCTTTTCCTTGCCAATATCTCTCTTTTGCAAAGAGCTGCGCATTGGAAAATTCAGGGCTATGCCGTGTAGATGATGGCCTAACAGGAGGCTTTAAAATTTTCTTTCTAGTGTCCTTCGTTTGGGAGAAAAATGCAAAGGTACAAGACAGCTTTTCCTTGCCAATATCTCTCTTTTGCAAAGAGCTGCGCATTGGAAAATTCAGGGCTATACCGTGTAGATGAAGCACTAACAGGAGGCTTTAAAATTTTCATTCTAGTGTCCTTCGTTTGGGAGAAAAATCCAATGGTATAAGAAAGCTTTTCCTTGCCAATATCTCTCTTTTGCAAAGAGCTGCGCATTGGAAAATTCAGGGCTATACCGTGTAGATGAAGCACTAATAGGAGGCTTTAAAATTTTCATTCTAGTGTCCTTCGTTTGGGAGAAAAATGCAAAGGTACAAGACAGCTTTTCCTTGCCAATATCTCTCTTTTGCAAAGAGCTGCGCATTGGAAAATTCAGGGCTATGCCGTGTAGATGATGGCCTAACAGGAGGCTTTAAAATTTTCTTTCTAGTGTCCTTCGTTTGGGAGAAAAATGCAAAGGTACAAGACAGCTTTTCCTTGCCAATATCTCTCTTTTGCAAAGAGCTGCGCATTGGAAAATTCAGGGCTATACCATGTAGATGAAGCACTAACAGGAGGCTTTAAAATTTTCATTCTAGTGTCCTTCGTTTGGGAGAAAAATGCAAAAGTACAAGACAGCTTTTCCTTGCCAATATCTCTCTTTTGCAAAGAGCTGCGCATTGGAAAATTCAGGGCTATACCGTGTAGATGAAGCCCTAACAGGAGGCTTTAAAATTTTCTTTCTAGTGTCCTTCGTTTGGGAGAAAAATGCAAAGGTACAAGACAGCTTTTCCTTGCCAATATCTCTCTTTTGCAAAGAGCTGCGCATTGGAAAATTCAGGGCTATGCCGTGTAGATGATGGCCTAACAGGAGGCTTTAAAATTTTCTTTCTAGTGTCCTTCGTTTGGGAGAAAAATGCAAAGGTACAAGACAGCTTTTCCTTGCCAATATCTCTCTTTTGCAAAGAGCTGCGCATTGGAAAATTCAGGGCTATGCCGTGTAGATGATGGCCTAACAGGAGGCTTTAAAATTTTCTTTCTAGTGTCCTTCGTTTGGGAGAAAAATGCAAAGGTACAAGACAGCTTTTCCTTGCCAATATCTCTCTTTTGCAAAGAGCTACGCATTGGAAAATTCAGGGCTATACCGTGTAGATGAAGCACTAACAGGAGGCTTTAAAATTTTTATTCTAGTGTCCTTCGTTTGGGAGAAAAATCCAATGGTACAAGACAGCTTTTCCTTGCCAATATCTCTCTTTTGCAAAGAGCTGCGCATTGGAAAATTCAGGGCTATGCCGTGTAGATGATGGCCTAACAGGAGGCTTTAAAATTTTCTTTCTAGTGTCCTTCGTTTGGGAGAAAAATGCAAAGGTACAAGACAGCTTTTCCT
Organism: Pseudophryne corroboree; assembly: GCF_028390025.1. Lineage (NCBI taxonomy): Eukaryota > Metazoa > Chordata > Amphibia > Anura > Myobatrachidae > Pseudophryne > Pseudophryne corroboree. Next base: position 171,326,208 of record NC_086451.1, read on the forward strand.
TGCCAATATCTCTCTTTTGCAAAGAGCTGCGCATTGGAAAATTCAGGGCTATGCCATGTAGATGATGGCCTAACAGGAGGCTTTAAAATTTTCTTTCTAGTGTCCTTCGTTTGGGAGAAAAATGCAAAGGTACAAGACAGCTTTTCCTTGCCAATATCTCTCTTTTGCAAAGAGCTGCGTATTGGAAAATTCAGGGCTATGCCGGGTAGATGATGGCCTAACAGGAGGCTTTAAAATTTTCTTTCTAGTGTCCTTCGTTTGGGATAAAAATGCAAAGGTGCAAGACAGCTTTTCCTTGCCAATATCTCTCTTTTGCAAAGAGCTGCGCATTGGAAAATTCAGGGCTATGCCGTGTAGATGATGGCCTAACAGGAGGCTTTAAAATTTTCTTTCTAGTGTCCTTCGTTTGGGAGAAAAATGCAAAGGTACAAGACAGCTTTTCCTTGCCAATATCTCTCTTTTGCAAAGAGCTGCGCATTGGAAAATTCAGGGCTATACCGTGTAGATGAAGCACTAACAGGAGGCTTTAAAATTTTCATTCTAGTGTCCTTCGTTTGGGAGAAAAATCCAATGGTATAAGACAGCTTTTCCTTGCCAATATCTCTCTTTTGCAAAGAGCTGCGCATTGGAAAATTCAGGGCTATACCGTGTAGATGAAGCACTAATAGGAGGCTTTAAAATTTTCATTCTAGTGTCCTTCGTTTGGGAGAAAAATGCAAAGGTACAAGATAGCTTTTCCTTGCCAATATCTCTCTTTTGCAAAGAGCTGCGCATTGGAAAATTCAGGGCTATGCCGTGTAGATGATGGCCTAACAGGAGGCTTTAAAATTTTCTTTCTAGTGTCCTTCGTTTGGGAGAAAAATGCAAAGGTACAAGACAGCTTTTCCTTGCCAATATCTCTCTTTTGCAAAGAGCTGCGCATTGGAAAATTCAGGGCTATGCCGTGTAGATGATGGCCTAACAGGAGGCTTTAAAATTTTCTTTCTAGTGTCCTTCGTTTGGGAGAAAAATGCAAAGGTACAAGACAGCTTTTCCTTGCCAATATCTCTCTTTTGCAAAGAGCTACGCATTGGAAAATTCAGGGCTATACCGTGTAGATGAAGCACTAACAGGAGGCTTTAAAATTTTTATTCTAGTGTCCTTCGTTTGGGAGAAAAATCCAATGGTACAAGACAGCTTTTCCTTGCCAATATCTCTCTTTTGCAAAGAGCTGCGCATTGGAAAATTCAGGGCTATGCCGTGTAGATGATGGCCTAACAGGAGGCTTTAAAATTTTCTTTCTAGTGTCCTTCGTTTGGGAGAAAAATGCAAAGGTACAAGACAGCTTTTCCTTGCCAATATCTCTCTTTTGCAAAGAGCTGCGCATTGGAAAATTCAGGGCTATGCCATGTAGATGATGGCCTAACAGGAGGCTTTAAAATTTTCTTTATAGTGTCCTTCGTTTGGGAGAAAAAATGCAAAGGTACAAGACAGCTTTTCCTTGCCAATATCTCTCTTTTGCAAAGAGCTGCGTATTGGAAAATTCAGGGCTATGCCGGGTAGATGATGGCCTAACAGGAGGCTTTAAAATTTTCTTTCTAGTGTCCTTCGTTTGGGATAAAAATGCAAAGGTGCAAGACAGCTTTTCCTTGCCAATATCTCTCTTTTGCAAAGAGCTGCGCATTGGAAAATTCAGGGCTATGCCGTGTAGATGATGGCCTAACAGGAGGCTTTAAAATTTTCTTTCTAGTGTCCTTCGTTTGGGAGAAAAATGCAAAGGTACAAGACAGCTTTTCCTTGCCAATATCTCTCTTTTGCAAAGAGCTGCGCATTGGAAAATTCAGGGCTATACCGTGTAGATGAAGCACTAACAGGAGGCTTTAAAATTTTCATTCTAGTGTCCTTCGTTTGGGAGAAAAATCCAATGGTATAAGAAAGCTTTTCCTTGCCAATATCTCTCTTTTGCAAAGAGCTGCGCATTGGAAAATTCAGGGCTATACCGTGTAGATGAAGCACTAATAGGAGGCTTTAAAATTTTCATTCTAGTGTCCTTCGTTTGGGAGAAAAATGCAAAGGTACAAGACAGCTTTTCCTTGCCAATATCTCTCTTTTGCAAAGAGCTGCGCATTGGAAAATTCAGGGCTATGCCGTGTAGATGATGGCCTAACAGGAGGCTTTAAAATTTTCTTTCTAGTGTCCTTCGTTTGGGAGAAAAATGCAAAGGTACAAGACAGCTTTTCCTTGCCAATATCTCTCTTTTGCAAAGAGCTGCGCATTGGAAAATTCAGGGCTATACCATGTAGATGAAGCACTAACAGGAGGCTTTAAAATTTTCATTCTAGTGTCCTTCGTTTGGGAGAAAATAGCAAAGGTACAAGACAGCTTTTCCTTGCCAATATCTCTCTTTTGCAAAGAGCTGCGCATTGGAAAATTCAGGGCTATGCCGTGTAGATGATGGCCTAACAGGAGGCTTTAAAATTTTCTTTCTAGTGTCCTTCGTTTGGGAGAAAAATGCAAAAGTACAAGACAGCTTTTCCTTGCCAATATCTCTCTTTTGCAAAGAGCTGCGCATTGGAAAATTCAGGGCTATACCGTGTAGATGAAGCCCTAACAGGAGGCTTTAAAATTTTCTTTCTAGTGTCCTTCGTTTGGGAGAAAAATGCAAAGGTACAAGACAGCTTTTCCTTGCCAATATCTCTCTTTTGCAAAGAGCTGCGCATTGGAAAATTCAGGGCTATGCCGTGTAGATGATGGCCTAACAGGAGGCTTTAAAATTTTCTTTCTAGTGTCCTTCGTTTGGGAGAAAAATGCAAAGGTACAAGACAGCTTTTCCTTGCCAATATCTCTCTTTTGCAAAGAGCTGCGCATTGGAAAATTCAGGGCTATGCCGTGTAGATGATGGCCTAACAGGAGGCTTTAAAATTTTCTTTCAAGTGTCCTTCGTTTGTGAGAAAAATGCAAAGGTACAAGACAGCTTTTCCTTGCCAATATCTCTCTTTTGCAAAGAGCTACGCATTGGAAAATTCAGGGCAATACCGTGTAGATGAAGCACTAACAGGAGGCTTTAAAATTTTCATTCTAGTGTCCTTCGTTTGGGAGAAAAATCCAATGGTACAAGACAGCTTTTCCTTGCCAATATCTCTCTTTTGCAGAGAGCTGTGCATTGGAAAATTCAGGGCTATGCCGTGTAGATGATGGCCTAACAGGAGGCTTTAAAATTTTCTTTCTAGTGTCCTTCGTTTGGGAGAAAAATGCAAAGGTACAAGACAGCTTTTCCTTGCCAATATCTCTCTTTTGCAAAGAGCTACGCATTGGAAAATTCAGGGCTATGTCGTGTAGATGATGGCCTAACAGGAGGCTTTAAAATTTTCTTTCTAGTGTCCTTCGTTTGGGAGAAAAATGCAAAGGTACAAGACAGCTTTTCCTTGCCAATATCTCTCTTTTGCAAAGAGCTGCGCATTGAAATATTCAGGGCTATACCGTGTAGATGAAGCACTAACAGGAGGCTTTAAAATTTTCATTCTAGTGTTCTTCGTTTCGAGAGTTTCCTTGTGCTGCCTCAGTTGGATCTCCTTCACTTGACAGGGGGGTGCCCGAGCAGCGACCCTCCCCAGCTCTAGCCCAACTCCTACTTACCTGCCAGGTGAGATACTATGATCATGAAGGTGCTTCTCCCAGGGCAAGGCTCACCCATTGCACTCTGGGTGTGCTGCTCCTGCGATTTCCCCAAATGTGGGAAACTTGACTGCATAATTTGTGTTTCCCCTGGTCGGCTCTCGTATAATTCAGATCTCTTTGTCTCAGGTCTCTCTCCAGCCTAGTTTGCTGTCTGTTTCCACTTCTCTTTTCTTGAGCCGCTCCCTTCTATGCCCTTGCGCACTATCCTGACTTCTCCCGTCTGCTTAATTTGTGCCTTCCAACGCACAATGCGAACTACAGGTAGTGCTGCAGGGCCCACACCCTTTTACTTGCCTTACAGATCAGCTCTGGAGCTGTTACAGTGCCCAGCTGCTGCAAGAAATCAGCTTGAATGCTTCAGGGGCTGGGGCATAGCCAACATGAGCCCCACACCGAAGGAGGGTGGAGGTGTTTAATGCGAACTAGGGGTCATCCAAGCGCCGCAAAAGGCTGCCATGCCCTGCACGCCCCTTTTCTCTTTTCATATGCAGATGTAGGTCCCTGCGGCCCTGGCATTACCGCTCCAACTAGTCACCCCTGGCCGGGGTTCCCTGGAGGAGTGGGGACCCCTTAAATCAAGAGGTTCCTCCCCTCGAGGCACCCAAGGGCCAGAGGTGAAGCCCGAGGCTGTCCCCAGCACCCCTGGGTGGTGGGTGCCGGGCTGATAGCCATGTGTGTAAAAAAAGAATATTGTTTTTTTTTTTGTAGAACTACAAGGCCCAGCAAGCCTCCCCCGCTTGCTGGTACTTGGAGAACCTCAAGTACCAGCAGGCAGGGAAATAACGGGCTTGCTGGTACCTGTAGTTCTACAACTACAAAAAATACCCAAATAAAAACACAAACACACACAGCGTGACAGTAAAATTATTGAGACAGGCTGTAGCATGTGGGTGCATGTAACCCTATAAAAGTGATGGATTGGGTGACTATTACAATACCCACTGTTGCTGTCTGAAAAATTATGGATTTATAGATTGCTCTGCCGAGACATGTTTTTTTCTAAAATGCACCACAGGTATGGATGGATAGTATACTTGACAACACAGAGGTAGGTAGAGCAGTGGCCTACTGTACCGTACTGCTATATATTATATTATTTATTATTATTATTATCCTTTATTTATATGGCGCCACAAGGGTTCCGCAGTGCCCAATTACAGAGTACATAAACAAATAATCAAACAGGAAAACAGCAACTTACAGTTGACGACAATATAGGACAAGTACAGGGTAAATAAACATAGCTACATCAGCAGATGACACTGGAATAAGTATCAGGTGGCAGAAGACTGCTGGATTTGGTGCAGCTGAAGATTATTAAAGTAAGAAAAGAGTAAGCACATGAGGGAAGAGGGCTCTGCTCGTGAGAGCTTACATTCTAAAAGGGAGGGGTAGACAGACAGGGGTGAGACAGATGGGGTACATAGAGAGCGTGGAACAGAGGTTTAGGATGAGATTTGGCTGGGTTTGGTGAAGAAGTGGGTCTTGAGAGCCCGTTTGAAGTTTTGTAGAGAGGTGGAGAGTCTGAGGGGGAGAGGTAGGGAATTCCAGAGAAGTGGTGCAGCACGTGAAAAATCTTGGAGGTAGGAGTGGGAGGAAGTAATCCGTAGGCAGGAGTCGGTGTGCATTAGCAGAGCGAAGAGGACGGGTGGGAGTGTAAAGCGAGATAAGATCAGAGATGTAGATGGGAGAGGAGTGGGTGAGGGCTTTGTAAGCAAGTGTGAGAAGCTTGAAATGGATTCTGAAAGGGAAGGGGAGCCAGTGAAGGACTAGTAAGAGAGGAGAGGTGGACGTAGTGCGTTTGGTGAGGAAAATGAGCCGGGAAGCAGCATTGAGGATAGATTGGAGTGGAGAGAGGTATTTGTCAGGAATGCCAGTCAGGAAGAGATTACAGCAGTCCAGTCTGGAGATGACCAGTGAGTGGATAAGAGTCTTAGTAGCATCCTGGGTCAGAAAGGGTCTGATCCTGGAAATATTTTTTAGATGAAAACGGCAGGTTTGTGAGAGGTGCTGAATGTGTGGTTTGAAGGAGAGGGAGGAGTCAAGGATTACTCCAAGACAGCGCACTTGGGGGGTAGAGGAGATAGTAGTGCCATCAATAGATAATGAGATTGTAGGAGGTGAGGTTATGCGGGAGGGAGGGAAGATGATCAGCTCGGTCTTAGACATGTTAAGTTTAAGAAAGAGCTGGGACATCCAGGAAGAGATAGCAGAGAGACAGTTGGAGATACGAGTGAGGAGAGTAGGGGAGAGGTCTGGAGAGGAAAGATAGATTTGAGTGTCATCAGCATAGAGATATTGGAAACCAAAAGAACTAATGAGCTTACTTAGTGAGGACGTATAGAGAGAGAAGAGAAGAGGACCAAGGACAGAACCTTGGGGTACCCCTACAGTTAGTGGAAGTGAGGGGGAGGTGGAGTCATGAGAGGAGACAGAGAATGAACGGTCAGAAAGGTAGGATGACAACCAAGAGAGGGCTGTGTTACGCAGACCAATGGAGTGAAGGATTTGCAGTAGGAGAGGATGGTCCACAGTGTCAAAAGCAGCAGAGAGATCAAGTAGAATAAGTAGAGAGTAGTGTCCCTTAGATTTAGCAGCATGGAGGTCATTGCATACTTTTGTAAGGGCAGTTTCAGTGGAGTGGAGAGGACGGAAGCCAGACTGGAATGGGTCAAGCAGTGAGTGTGAGGAAAGAAAGGAAGTAAGGCGGTTGTAGACAATACGCTCAAGGAGTTTGGAGGCAAAAGGGAGGAGAGAGATGGGTCGGTAGTTGGAGAGAGTGTTTGGATCAAGGGTAGGTTTTTTAAGAATAGGAGAGATGAGAGCGTGCTTGAAGGCAGAGGGGACAGTGCCTGATGAGAGGGAGAGATTGAGAAGGTGGGAAAGATGGGAAAAAGCAGAAGAAGAGAGGTGGCAAAGGAGGCGGGAGGGGATTGGGTCAAGTGGGGAGGTGGTGAGGGGACAGGAACGAATGAGGGCCATGACTTCCTCTCCAGATGCATGGGAGAAAGATGACAGAGTTGGTGCGAGGGATGGGGAGGGTTGGTAAGGGTTGGGAGAAGGCTGGTTACTGATAGTCTGGTGTGATGTGATGTCCTGACGTATGGAGTCAATTTTGGATGTGAAGTAAGTGGCAAAGTCAAGAGCAGAGAGTGAGGAAGGGAGACGAGGTGGAGGTGGGCAGAGGAGTGAGTTGAGAGTGGCAAAGAGGCGCCGGGGGTTGGAAGACTGGGAGGAGATGAGGTTCTTGAAGTATGACTGTTTAGCAAGAGAAAGGGCAGCACTGAAGGATGAGAGCATAAGTTTGAAATGGAGGAAGTCTGCCTTAGAGCGTGATTTCCTCCAGTGTCGCTCAGCCGTACGTGAGCATTTTTGCAGATATCTGGTGCATTTGGTGTGCCAGGGTTGAGGTGTTAATTTGTGAGGGTGAATAGTGGTTGGTGGAGCAACAGAGTCAAGAGCAGAAGTAAGGGAAGCATTGTATGTGGAAGTGGCTTGTTCAGGGCATGAGAGAGAGAGAATAGGAGAGAGAAGTGAGTCAAACAGGGAGGAAAGGAATGTGGTGTCAATAGCTTCAATGTTACGCTTAGTGATGGTAGCTTTAGGAGGTAGAGATGGGGAAGTCGAGAGAGATAGGTTGAAGGAGAGCAGGTGGTGGTCAGAGAGGGGAAATGGGGAGTTGGAAAAATCAGAAATATCACAGCGGTGAGTGAAGACCAGATCCAGTGAGCTCCCATTGACATGGGAGGGTGAGGAGGTCCACTGGGAGAGACCAAGTGAAGAGGTGAGGTTAAGGAGTTTAGAGGCAGGGGATTGTGTGGGGATGTCAATAGGGATGTTGAAATCGCCTAGGATAATGGTGGGAATGTCAGAAGAGAGGAAGTGAGGAAGCCAGGAAGCAAAGTTGTCGATTAATTTGGAAGCAGTGCCAGGGGGGCGGTAAATGACAGCTACTCTAAGATGGACTGGTTGGAAGAGGCATATGGCGTGGACCTCAAATGTAGAGAATATAAGTGATGGTTCTGGTGGTATAAGTTGGTAGGAGTTACTAGAAGGTAAAAGGACCCCAACACCACCCCCATGGCGACCCCCAGGTCGGGGTGTGTGTGTGAATGTAAGGCCCCCAGCAGAGAGAGCAGCAGCAGAAGTAGTGTCAGAGGGCGTAATCCAAGTTTCAGTAATGGCTAGTAGGTGTAGGGAGTTGGAAATGAAAAGGTCATGAGTGGGGACCAGTTTGTTATAAACAGATCTGGCATTCCAGAGGGCACAGGATAGGGGGTATGAGTTTGTGGGAGAGATGTGAATTAGATTTTCAGGGTTGCTGTAGCGATGAGGTGGGATTAACTTTGAGGGCAGGGATGATGAGAGAGTAGTGATGGTACGGGTGCCTGAGCTAGGAGGGGAAACTGCAGGAGGTGGGCAGGGAGGGAGGTCAGTGTGATGTGGATGGGGGTGTGGGGAGGTGACAGGGAAGGGAGAGAGGGAGCAGGGCTGAGTTGTGGGGTAGCAGGACCATGGGGCAGAGGTGAATGAAAGTGGGGTAACAGGAAAGGTGGGGGAAGGAAACAGAGGGATGGAGGGGAGACAGAGGAGGGGAGAGAGGAGGAATTGGAGGAGACTAGGGGGGAAGGCTAAAGATACATTATTAGGTAGACACTGAGTGATGTGGGGAGTATAAGAAAACCTTGACATAGTGTTAAGTAGGTAAATAGGTTGAGGGAAAGTGGAAGTAGGAGAGGAGACTGTAAGGCAATCCGAGCAGAAGAATTGCAGAAATGCAGGTGAGAAAAGCAGTGTAGGCTCAAGGGGTGTAGATTTAGTATGAAATGAGTCAAAAGCGTAGATAAAGTGGGTGCAGAAAAGTATTTGGAGTGTAAGAAATGAAAGGATTGTGAGAGGTTTAAGAAGCAATGGTAATTATGTTAGATGTTTTAAGTGTTTGCAGGTAAAATTGCATTGGTGCAGCTGTGCTTAAAAAACAAAATTACAATAATACAGATACAGGCATTTGTAGGTGAAATGGGTGGTTTATGAAATGTCCAAGTAAGGTAGTTCTGTGCTATGTAATCAGATGCAACAATCAGGAGGTGAGTGATCTGAGGAGTAAGTGACTCACATTTGTTATTAGTTCTTCAGTTTTCTTTGTTTTGTTAGATTGGTGTGCTTCTGTTTTCCTTCTTTTTCACTTCGATTGAACGCTGATTGAACACTGCTGTTATGTGTCAATTTTATCACGCTTTGATAAAAATGCACGCTTAGATCAATAAATGCACAGCCAAATGGCTTTGCACAGCCTACACCATTGGACTTAAGTAGAAGACTATTACAAGTGAAACCAATAATTGAAATCTGTAACCACACCCCACCCCCTCAAATGCCAGGCAATAAATTACCTTAAAAACAACAACCAGGCATTCCACAAAGATTAAACTGGGTCTATATCATTCAAAACTTTAAAAAAGTACTTCAAAATCACATACTATGCAATAATGTTTCAATTTGCATTACCCAGCAGAATTAGCTTTGCATATATAGATATAGTGCAGCAGAATATATTGGTGGTTGTAGTCAATTGTAATTACCTGTAGGTGACAAGAAGAGAAGAAACGTCAATTCACAATCAATATCAGCTGAAGATAAATTAACGCTGATTGAACGCTGCTGTTATGTGTCAATTTTATCACGCTTTGATAAAAATGCACGCTTAGATCAATAAATGCACAGCCAAACGGCTTTGCACAGCCTACACCATTGGACTTAAGTAGAAGACTATTACAAGTGAAACCAATAATTGAAATCTGTAACCACACCCCACCCCCTCAAATGCCAGGCAATAAATTACCTTAAAAACAACAACCAGGCATTCCACAAAGATTAAACTGGGTCTATATCATTCAAAACTTTAAAAAAGTACTTCAAAATCACATACTATGCAATAATGTTTCAATTTGCATAACCCAGCAGAATTAGCTTTGCATATATAGATATAGTGCAGCAGAATATATTGGTGGTTGTAGTCAATTGTAATTACCTGTAGGTGACAAGAAGAGAAGAAACGTCAATTCACAATCAATATCAGCTGAAGATAAATTAACGCTGATTGAACGCTGCTGTTATGTGTCAATTTTATCACGCTTTGATAAAAATGCACGCTTAGATCAATAAATGCACAGCCAAACGGCTTTGCACAGCCTACACCATTGGACTTAAGTAGAAGACTATTACAAGTGAAACCAATAATTGAAATCTGTAACCACACCCCACACCCTCAAATGCCAGGCAATAAATTACCTTAAAAACAACAACCAGGCATACCACAAAGATTAAACTGGGTCTATATCATTCAAAACTTTAAAAAAGTACTTCAAAATCACATACTATGCAATAATGTTTCAATTTGCATTACCCAGCAGAATTAGCTTTGCATATATAGATATAGTGCAGCAGAATATATTGGTGGTTGTAGTCAATTGTAATTACTCAGCAGAATTAGCTTTGCATATATAGATATAGTGCAGCAGAATATATTGGTGGTTGTAGTCAATTGTAATTACCCAGCAGAATTAGCTTTGCAAATATAGATTTAGTGCAGCAGAATATATTGGTGGTTGTAGTCAATTGTAATTACCCAGCAGCAGCTCTACTGCACTCAACATCACCAGTGCTCACAATATATATAATGCTATATACTATGCCATAGTGGTGCTTACTATATAACACCTCCTACTGCGTTCCCCCTGGCAATGAGCATGACACCCAGAGAGTGAAACCCCTGGCAATGAGCATGACACCCAGCACGTGAAACTCTTGGCATTGAGCAGTTTTTGTAAAAGTAATTAGAAGCTTTACTGTAGGGCATAGTGTATAACAGATATTGTGGTGAGTGACATAATATGTTCCAAAGGGCATTAATGTGTGGGGCTTAACATGGTGAAAATTACTGTACTTTTTTCCCTGTGGTGGCCGAGGTCTGTTGGTGCAGGGTCAAGAACTGGGGTGTAAGGTAGTCTTTGCCTGCAAGGCTACGCCCATTTTATGGAGACCATACCCATTTTTGCGAGGTCACGCCCCCCATCCCGTCCGAAGCGCTCACGCAAATATATTTTTTTTTATATATATATATATGGGGGAGGGGCACAATTTTTAATGCCAATGGTGGCAGGGGGCACGCATTTGAAGCCAAATTGTTTAGAAACACCCCTGCAAGAAAATATCTGCAAATCCAATGTTACCATAAGTGTGGCATATACCTGCGCTTGCTCGCGGGGTGAGTACATCTCCCTAATTGAATTCAGCGATATGAATAGAGGTTGTGCAGCAGCCACAGAAAGGGTTAATCTCTGCAGCTTGTCACTAAATTACATTGTTGCAATTTTAGCTGGGAGCTGCAATAATTACTCTAATACATAACACAGCCAACACTTCTATATTCACACAATATACTGCATGGTGAATATAGAAGTGGTGCTTACTAAACAGCACCTCCTACTGCATTCCACATCACCGCTGGTCACACTCATATCAGGCCCATAATGCTGTATACTATGCCATAGTGGTGCTTACTATATAACACCAGGTGCTGTGCAGTGGTCAAAACACACTAACTGGTCCCATGCTGTTGTTGAACTAAAGGCCTATACACACGATGAGATTCGGTCTATGCTAATAGGTTTAAAAAGGTTACATAAAAGCTACTTTATGTATTTATTCATTAAAGTTTTTAAGTTGTATTTTACAACCATACAATGATATGATATATAATGTATCGTATAATCATTACATAATGTTGATGGCATTGAATTGTCTCTGCCTTGACTAGTGGCAGCAGCTTCAGCACTAGGTGGAAGCGGATCTTGATCTTTCCCTATTTTACCCTCCACCTTTTTGTTCTCCATTTTTTAATGTGTGGAATTATATGCCAGTAATATATCTGGAATTAGACGGTGGTAATGTCTGGAATTAGATACCACTAGATAGATACCAGATATCACTGTGACTGGAATGATGACATATGCACAGTGACAGGACACTACCACAGCACCCTACAGCAGCTATATGCGGCACAAGACACTGGAGTATTAGTAATGTACTGTAGTATACTGAGCACCACAAGACAATGAGCAGTGATACGGAGCACTGATGAGATTACTAGAACTGACACTGAGCAGCCAGATGCAGCACTGGACTATTAGTAATGTACTCTAGTATACTGAGCACCACAATGCAGCACAAGACAATGAGCAGTGATACTGAGCACTGATGAGGATACTACTGAGAACTGACACTGAGCAGGAGAGACACACTACAATTTCATCTTGCGCCTCTTTTTTTATTTATCTTTGCATCATGTGCTGTTTGGGGCTATTTTTTTAAGTGCCATCCTGTCTGACACTGCAGTGCCACTCCTAGATGGGCCAGGTGTTTGTGCTGCCCACTTGGGTCGCTTAGCTTAGTCATCCAGGGACCTTGGTGCAAATTTTAGGACTAAAAATAATATTGGGAGGTGTGAGGTGTTCAGAATAGATTGGAAAGGAGTAGAAATTATGGTTATTGAGCTTAATACTATAGGATCAAAATTACCCCCAAATTCTATGATTTTAGCTGTTTGAGGTTTTAAAAAAAAATCACCCGAATCCAAAACCCGAAAGGGTGGTTTTGCCAAAACGCGTCCGTATCCAAAACACAACTGCGGATCCGAAACCAAAACCAAAACATGAAACACGAAAAATGCCCGCTGCACATCTCTAGTTAGGGGAGAAGCATGTAGCCTTGTAGACTATGCACAGCTATATCTAGAAAAATATACGATCTAATCTTTAACCAACCAATGCAAGAAAGTATTTAATGTGAAAATACGAAACACTAGACTAATTGGAGGTGCGCCCTAAAGCAAATGACAATGTTAGGATTAGGGGGTTCGGAAAGACCTCTAGTGTATACACTACTATATACATTTTAAGGTAGGAAGGTACAAATTACATATTCACATTGCATCTATGGGCTGGATTCAAATGTCCCTTTCCTCCCTCAATCGTGCCCGTCAGCAGCTATTCTAATGTTGCTGCCAACGGGTGCGACATGTTTATTTCAGCTCGCTACCCCCAGGGGAAACAAGCTGAAATGTGTGCAAAGAGACCCATTTGGGCAACCAAACGGTGTCTTTTCACGATCGCGCCCATTACTTTATTCAGGTTTAGGTGCTTTGTGCACCCAAACCAGAGTGTAATGGGCGCAATAATTGAGGGCATTTGAATTTCCCTTATATGTGTGTGTGTGATATACACACAGACACACATACTGTATTTCTTTATATAATGGACACCTCAGTTTCTATTCATTCATGTCCTGCCCCCTACTCTGTCAGACCCCTTCCCCTCTACTTTTCTGACCCCAAACGCCACTCATTCTTGTTGAGTGCTGGTGGGCCCATTCAGAATTTTGCTATGGGGCCCACAAAGGTCTAGTTACGCCACTGGGCAGGGTTATAGAGGAGGCGGTGCAAGGCATCCTGGGAACAGTCAAAGCTTTAGCCTGTTGGTGCCTTGGATCAACATCCAACTCTACACCCCGATGTTAGTGTAGTGCCTTTTGGGGTTAAGGTTTTACAGAAAGTTACAGGTTTTTTTAATTTAGTAAAATATGCCCCATTTTAAAGATAGGGCATTTAAATTTGTTGCACCTGTGCAGTACATAGCAGCCTGCAGGGCATGTACAGTGGCTTCATTTGGGTGCACATACATTGCCGGCTCCTGGTCGCAAACTGAAATTATTGTGTGTAAGTGGAATTAGCGGTGTTTATGTCATACAGGGGGGTGGGGGAGGTTTGTGGTTGGCGGGGGGCACGCTGTGCGATTATTATCCTGCATCTATACATACATGCGCTAAAACCTGGACATACACTGATGTACCCACACCTAATATCCATACATACACGCCCTGACACCTGGACATACACCAACATTCCCACACCTGCATCTATACATACACATGCTGACACCTGGACATACACCAACATTCAAGCACCTGCATCTATATATACACGCGCTGACAAATGGACATACACCGACGTACCCACACTTGCATCTATACATACATGCACTGACATCTGGACATACAAGCACCTGCATCTATACATACACGCGCTGACACCTGAACCTACACTGACGTTCCCACACCTGCATCTATACATACACATTCTGACACCTGGACATACACAGACGTACCCACACCTGCATCTATACATACACGCGTTGACACCTGGACGTACACTGACGTACACACACCTACATCTATATATGCATGGATGCAAATGTGGGTACGACTGTATACGTCCAGTTGTTAGCATGTGTATGTATAGATGTTAGGTGTGGGTACATCAGTGTATGTCCAGGTGTCAGCACATGTATGTATAGATTCACATGTGGGTACGTTGGTGTACGTTTAGGGGTCAGCGTGTTTATGTATAGATGTTGGTGTGTGTATGTCAGTGTACGTACAGATATAGGTGTGTGTATGTATGTATGTATGTATGTATGTATATGTATAGAGGAAGGTGTGATACATACATATAACACATACATGATAGATACATACATATATCACACACACGATAGATAGATAGATAGATAGATAGAACACATACATACAAGATAGATACATACATACATATATGATAGATACATATATACACACACATACGATAGATAGATAGATAGATAGATAGATAGATAGATAGATAGATACATATATATATATATATATATATATCACAAACATATATGATTCATACATATATCACACACACATACATGATACATACATGAGAAAGACCTGGGAAGGTGATGAGGCCCGGGCCCCCTGCTGATGTTGCGTTGAGGAAGGCAGTGTTCCAGGGCGGATGCCAGTCGGGGAGAGCGCCGCGCAGCCCGGGAAAAATACTGCTGAGGAGCTACATCTGGAAGAGCCCCAGGGAGGGAGAGTGTCACATGCCCCATCCTGCGCGGCACACTCTGCAGGCCTGCACATGGGAAGGGAGGTCTCTGGCCACACATACTCACCCTGCTGCTGAAGCCCCGCTGCTGTCCCCATCAGCGCTCTCCAGCGGGGAGCGGGGCCACGATGAACCTCAACCTGTGAGAACTATCTTCATGATCAAGAGATCTCATATGCAAGATAAGTATGTGTTGGGAAAGGGCTGGGGAGGGCGGCTGCTCGGGCACACCCTCGTCAAGTTAAGGAGATTTAACTGAGGAAGCACAAGGGAACTCTCGTCTGGGGACAACAACTGCAGGGAGACCACATCTTTTCAGATGAACATGGGAGGGCGGAAGGCTGCCTAATACTGAAGCACCCTCAGACATTAAACCATATGCAACAACTATTGCAAGCATTCCTGGGGGAAGGTCTGCAGCAGACGGATTTGCATTCAGTGATGTCATCCAAGCAGTGGGCCAAAGTTGGCTGGAACCCTCATCTGTATATGAAAAGAGAAAAGGGGCATGCGGGGCATGGCGGTCTTTTGCGGCGCTTGGATAACCCCAAGTTTGCATTAAACACCCCCACCCTCCTTCGGTGTGGGGCTCATGTTGGCCATGCCCAAGCCCCTGAAGCATTCAAGCTGATTTCTTGCAGCAGCTGGGCTCTACAAGACAAGTAAAAGGGTGTGGGCCCTGCAGCACCACCGGTAGTTTGCATACACACATATATAGGACAGCATCTCTTATATGCCCCAGGGTCAATAAAATAGTATCCTTGTCTAGGCTATCCATCCCCTCAGATAAGGCATTTGTCCATGCCGCTACAGCACTACACACCCAGGTCGACGCAATTGCCGGTCTGAGTAAGGTACCTGAATGTGTATAAATGGACTTCAGGGTAATCTCCTGTTTGCGGTCAGCACACTCTTTGAGGGTAGCCGTATCCTGGGATGGGAGGGCTACCTTCTTGGATAAGCGTGTTAATGCTTTGTCCACCCTAGGGGAGGATTCCCATCGTAACCTATCCGTTGATGGGAAAGGATACGCCATAAGAATCCTTTTGGAAATCTGCAGTCTTTTATCTGGAGATTTCCAAGCTTTTTTACATAACTCGTTCAGCTCGTGTGAGGGGGGAAAGGTTACCTCAGGCTTCTTTCCCTTGTACATATGTACCCTCTTGTCAGCGACAGGGGGTTACTCTGTGATGTGCAAAACATCTTTTATTGCCATAATCATAAATCGAATGGATTTTGCCAATTTTGGCTGTAACTTTGCATCATCGTAATCGACACTGGAGTCAGAATCCGTGTCGGTATCTGTGTCAACAAACTGGGATAGTGGGCGCTTATGAGACCCTGACAGTCCCTGCAACATAGGATCAGGCATGGGTTGAGACCCTGACTGTCCCAAAGCTTCTGCCTTGTCTAATCTTTTGTGCAATGAGTTTACACTAGCATTTAAAACATTCCACATATCCATCCAATCAGCTGTCGGCAGAGAAACCACATTCATTTGCTCCCGCTCCTCTCTAATATAGCCTTCTTCCTCAGACATGTCGACACACGTGTACCGACACACCACACACACAGGGAATGCTTTTTCTGAAGACAGTTTCCCCACAAGGCCCTTTGGAGAGACAGAGAGGGAGTATGCCAGCACACACCCCAGCGCTATATAACCCAGGAATAAAACAGTAACTTAATGTTTGCCCAGTAGTGCTGCTGTATGTAATTTGCGAATTATGTGCCCCCCCCCCTCTTTTCAACCCTCTTGTCTAACGTGGTATAAGCAGGGTAGAGTCCGGGGAGCTTCCTCTCAGCGGTGCTGTGGAGAAAAAAAGGCGCTGGTGAGTGCTAAGGGAGAAGCCCCGCCCCCTCGGAGGCGGGCTTCTGTCCCGCTTAAACTGTAAAATTGGTGGGGGCTCATACATTTATACAGTGCCCAGCTGTATATATGTTATATTTTTGCGAAAGAGGTTTATATTGCTGCCCAGGGCGCCCCCCCTGCGCCCTGCACCCTTACAGTGACCGGAGTATGTGAGGTGTATGGGAGCAAAGGCACACAGTGCTGTGCGTTACCTCAGTGAAGATCATGAAGTCTTCTGCAGCCTCTGAAGTCTTCTTTTCTTCTCATACTCACCCGGCTTCTATCTTCCGGCTCTGCGAGGGGGACGGCGGCGCGGCTCTGGGACGGACGGCGAGGGTGAGATCCTGCGTACCAATCCCTCTGGAGCTAATGGTGTCCAGTAGCCTAAGAAGCAGGACCTTGCAACTCAGAGAGTAGGGCTGCTTCTCTCCCCTCAGTCCCTCGATGAGGGAGTCTGTTGCCAGCAGTGCTCCCTGAAAATTAAAAACCTAACAAAATACTTTCTGTCAGAAAGCTCAGGAGAGCTCCTGAAAAGCACCCAGTCTCCACTGGGCACAGTATCAAACTGAGGTCTGGAGGAGGGGCATAGAGGGAGGAGCCAGTGCACACCCAGAACTAAAGTCTTTCTTAAAGTGCCCATGTCTCCTGCGGAGCCCGTCTATCCCCATGGTCCTTACGGAGTCCCCAGCATCCTCTAGGACGTTAGAGAAAATAGGATTTTAATACCTACTGGTAAATCCTTTTCTCTTATTCCGTAGAGGATGCTGGGCACCCGTCCCAGTGCGTACTGTGTCTGCAGTTATTAAATGGCCCTTAACTCCAGAACATTTATGTGGAGACAACTTTCCTGACTTGACCATCTTCCTTGGATGTTTTCCCCCTGTGTGACTGCTCCCCAGCCTCGGAGGGTTGCATCCGTGGTCCCTAGGATCCCGTCCTGGATCCCAAACCATCGCCCCTCTAGGTGGTGAGAACTGTGCAGCCACCAATGGAGTGAGATTCTGGTCTTGGAAGACAGGATTATCCTCCGGTGCATGTGTAGGTGGGATCCGGACCACTTGTCCAACAGGTCCCACTGGAACACTCTGGCATGGAGCCTGCCAAACTGAATGGCCTCGTAGGCCGCAACCATCTTCCCCAGCAACCGAATGCATTGATGGATTAACACTCTTGCTGGTTTCAGAATTTGTTTGACCAGACTCTGGATCTCCAGAGCCATTCCACTAGAAGAAAACCTCTTCTTGGTCCAGTATCACTCCCAAAAACAACAACCGCGTCATTAGGACCAACTGCGATTTTGGCAAGTTTAGGAGCCAACCATGTTGTTAAAGAACTGTCAGGGAGAGTAGATGTTTTGCACCAACTGGTACCGGGATCGCGTCCTTTATCAGGAGATCATCCAAGTACGGGATAATTGTGACTCCTTGCTTGCGAAGGAGAACCATCATTTCCGCCATCACCCTGGTGAAAATCCTCGGAGCCGTGGACAGACCAAACGGCAACGTCTGAAATTGGTAATGACAATCCTGAATTGCAAACCTCAGGTAGCTTGATGCAGTGGCTAAATGGGAACATGTAAGTAGGCATCCTTTATGTCTACCAAAACCATGAAATCTCCTTTATCCCCCGGACTGGAGATCACTACCCTGAGAGATTCCATCTTGAAATTGAATTTCTTTAGGTAGAAATTAAGGGATTTCAGATTTAAGATTGGTCTGACTGAGCTGTCCGGCTTCGGGACCACGAAGAGGCTTGAATAAAAACCTTCTCCCTGCTGACTAAGGCTGATTTGAACAATTGGTGAGGGGGAACTTCTTGAAACCCCAGTTTGTACCCTTGGGACACTATTTGTAAAACCCACGAGTCCAGGTCCGAATGAATCCAGAACTGACTGAAGAGTTTTAGACGTGCCCCCCAGTGGCGGAACTAGCGAGCAGTGGGCCCATGTGCGACAAAATGGCTTGGGCCCCCCCCCCCATCCCATCCCATCCAAGTCCACCCCCTCACCCCTGGAGAGGATCTGGTGAGGGGGGCCTGCTCAGGGAAGTGGATACCTAGCAACAGTGCCGTAACTAGACATTTTAGCAGTGTGTGCAAGAAACGGCATTGGAGCCCCACCCCTGCATGCAAAACAGGGGCAGTGCGCGCCGTAGGCGCGCGCAAAAAAACATAGTGGCGTGGCTTTGTGGTTAAGGGGTGTGGCCACAAAATAATACCAATTCATAAAACGGTGCACAGTAGTCTCCATTATTCAAATTACGCCGCACAGTAGCACCACTACACCAGGTAGAGACCCTTTTACACCTTACGGCGGACAGATTCCTCTTTTTACACATTACAGCAGACAGCGTCCTCTTTTTACACATTACAGCAGACAGCGTCCCCTTTTTACACATTACGGCAGACAGCATCCCCCTTTTTTACACAACGGCAGACAGCGTGCCCTTGTTACACATAGCGGCAGACAGCGTACATTTTTTTCACATAACGGCAGACAGCCTGCCCTTGTTAAACATAGCGGCAGACAGCGTACACTTTTTACACATAACGGCAGACAGCCTGCCCTTGTTAAACATAGCTGCAGACAGCGTACACTTTTTTCACATAACAGCAGTCAGCCTGCCCTTGTTATACATAATGGCAGACATCGTACACTTTTTACACATTACAGCAGACAGCTTGCCCTTGTTACACATTACAGCAGACAGCTTGCCCTTGTTACACATTATGGCAGACAGCGTGCCCTTGTTACACATTACAGCAGACAGCATCCCCCTTGTTACACATTACGGCAGGCAGATTCCCCCTTGTTACACATTGCGGCAAGCAGATTCCCCCTTTTTACACATTGCGGCAAGCAGCTTCCTCCTTTTTACACATTGCGGCAGGCAGATTCCCCCTTTTTACACATTGCGGCAGGCAGTCCCCCTTTTTACACATAGCTGCAGGCAGATTCCCCCTTTTTACACATAGCGGCAGGCAGATTCCCCCTTTTTACACATTGCGGCAGGCAGTCCCCCTTTTTACACATAGCTGCAGGCAGATTCCCCCTTTTAACACATAGCTGCAGGCAGATTCCCCCCTTTTACACATAGCTGCAGGCAGATTCCCCCTTTTTACACAAAAAGCGGCAGGCAGATTCCCCCTTTTTACACATAGCGGCAGGCAGATTCCCCCTTTTTACACATAGCGGCAGGCAGATTCCCCCTTTTTACACATAGCGGCAGGCAGTCCCAACAAAGAAAGAAAGAGACGAAAGAAAGAAAGAAAGAAAGAAAGAAAGAAAGAAAGAAAGAAAGAAAGAAAGAAAGAAAGAAAGAAAGAAAGAAAGAAAGAAGAATTATACTTACCCTCTCCGCTGGCTCAGGCTCCTCGTGCAGCTTGACGATTCCCGGGCAGTAGAGAAGGAGGAGAAGGGAGGTGGAGGAGGGAGCCGCAGCAGCGCTGTGTTATTGGTGGAGGCGCTGCTGCTGCTGCCCCTCTGCTTCACTATAGGCTGTTCTCGGAAGACAGCCTATAGTGAAGCAGAGGGGCAGCAGCAGCAGCGCCTCCACCAGTAACAAAGCGCTGCTGCGGCTCCTTCCTTCACCTCCCTCCTCCTCCTCCTCCCCCCCGTGCCGCTGCTCCTCTCATCTCCAAGCGACCCTCCTCCCTCTTCGTGTGTTACAGAGGCGGCAGCGTGTCTGGTGCTGCGGCTGCTGCCCGTAGTGCCCTGGCCTGATCTGTTCGTTACGACGGGCGGGCGGCGGGAGTCGCAGGACGCAGACCCGACGGGAGCGCTGGTGTGCGGCTGCGGCATGATACAATGAGTCATTGTGACTCATTGTAATGCCGGCGGCTGTGGGCCCTTGAGTGCGGCGGGGCCCCAGTGCAATGCACTGCCTGCCCTGCCAGTAGTTCCGCCCCTGGTGCCCCCCACTGGTGTGGGCTCCTGCAAGAGAGCCCCAGCGTCATGCAGTGGATTTGGCAGAAGCAGAGGACTCTGCTCCTGCGATCTTGAAGAGGCTTCTTGGAGTCAGCATCAGCATTCCCTTGGTGAATCCACAATGCCCTCCTCTCCGAGACTGCCATGAAATTGGCCCGTGAGCACTTGTGCCCGGTGTAGGATTTTTAAATATGTGTAGTTTACTGTATGCAAGGGTTTAAAACCTTTTAGGAACTGAGATCTAAGGTGTATTACATGTAGTTTAAAAAAAACAAAAAAGGTTTATTTTATGGCAGTAGTTTCCAAACTGGGGTTCTTGCACTGGTAGCATAGTTTGGTGGTCCAGGACCAATTAAAATTATTTATACTTTATTAAATTGGCAAAACCATTCCCTCACAACATAACTGAACCTGAGAATGACATGCTATAAACACAATTTACTTAATTTTATATTTTTTTCTGAATTTCTCAATAAAAAAAACTTTGGCCTAGGGGTGCCGTGAAACAAATTTTGATACTATTTATTTATATAGTGCTCTTTCTCCAACAGGACTCAAGGCGCTTGAGATATGGCTTCTGGAACTGAACACAGGATTCTAAATGTGGCTGTACCAAGGACCTATACAGTGGCATTACAGGTTGAGTATCCCTTATCCAAAATGCTTGGGACCAGAGGAATTTTGGATATCGGATTTTTCTGTATTTTGGAATAATTGCATACCATAACGAGATATTATGGTGATGGGACCTAAATCTAAGCACAGAATGCATTTATGTTTCATATATACCATATACACACAGCCTGAAGGTCATTTTAGCCAATATTTTTTATAACTTTGTGCATTAAACAAAGTGTGTGTACATTCACAGAATTCATTTATGTGTCATATACACCTTATACACACAGTCTGAAGTTCATTTAATACAATATTTTTAATAACTTTGAGTATTAAACAAAGTTTGTGTACACTGAGCCATCAAAAAACAAAGGTTTCACTATCTCAGTCTCACTCAAAAAAGTCCGTATTTCGGAATATTCCGTATTTCGGAATATTTGGATATGGGATACTCAACCTGTATTACTTTTTTCTGCTACTGGTTCTTTACCTATGCAAACAAGCATCTGACTTGCCTTTCCTATTGCTTTGTTACATTGCTCACCTGAAATAGTAATACTTAGATAGCTTTCCTCTTGCCATTATAATGCCCTTAATATTATAGTTAGCCTTTGTATTTTTGAGACGTGTATGATTTTGCATTTTTTGGCATTAAATGTTGCCATGTTCTTGACCATTCCTCTAGTGCAGGGGCGGAACTGCCAGAGACAACGGAGTCAGTTGCCGCCGGGCTCCAGCCCTAAAGGGGCTTCCTCCATTGCCCTCCGGCTGTTACGTGCCCTTCCTACTAAATAGACAAAGGCGCTACCAGCAGGGTCTCGCAGTTTGTACATTCCATGCCGTAACACCCTTCTTTCCACCTTTTTAAAGACCCAGCCCAGCAGCCTCGCCGCTGCCACCACCGCTAGCTGCAGCACTGCCAGCGGTGGGGTGCCCCTGCTTCTTCTCACACCACAGATAGCTGGGCAGCACTGCAACTGCCTGCCTGATTGCTCCGCCCCCTTCCGGCTCCCAAGCACCTCTGCTGCCCAGTGATCCAGGAGCCTGCTGCTAGGAAGAAGTGGCCGAGCTTCAGCAAGCGAGTCTGGACACTGGCGGAGGAAGCCATGATAACCAGATAATGGGGAGTGGAGAGCCAGTTCCAAGGTAATACTTTATACAGCTGGTTGAGATCCTGGTCGGTGGATATGGATTCCAAGAAAACCCTGGAGGTGCTTCCTTTCAAGGGAGACACTCTCTTTGGAGAAGACCTCAATAAGATTGTAGCTGATCTGGCTACTGCTAAAACAGCTTGCCTACCTAGTATGACTCCTACCACGCAGAAGGCTAAAAGTACTTTCCTTGGCCCTTTCATCCTCAAGGTAAAGCGTACCCAAGGTCAGGCATACCCAAAGCAAGCTCATGCTTCCAGACCTGACAAGCCCAGACTGAAGCAAGCCTGGGCTGCCCATCAGCCTGCTTCCAAAACGGACAAGCCTGCCGCATGACGGTGCAGGCCTCCCTCTGGGGGATCCCAGGGTGGGGGGCCCGACTTCTAGGTTTGGCATAATTCTAAGCTAGAGAATTCTGTTTGGAGCTCACCTTGTACTTTGTGAAGAAATAATCAGCATTGTGGCTGAGCAGATACATGTAGTGTGTGGCTGCAAACTGCATGGATCTGCTGCGTTGTAATGCTGATACTTTTTTTTTCAAAGTACCAATAGCTTCATATAATGTTCACAATTTTTATGCAGGATCAAATAGCTCAATAGGTAGGGTGTTTGATTAGAATTCAACAGGTTATAGGTTTGAATCCTGGGTATGGTAGTTATAGGTTTGAATCCTGGGTATGGTATAGTTGTTCTGACTGCCGGCATCCTATCACCTGGGATATCATACTAAATAAATGGAGTTGATCAATTTTTTTTTATTTTTTTTTTAAACTAGGGACAATTTCCAGATACTTTTCTTTATAACTGAGATTGCCCCCTGGAACTTCACATCAGTTGACAACTATGCATGAGTGGGCAGTGCTTGCTCTGGATGTGCCGTCATAAAAGAAAGCACAACTGACAGTTATCCTGGGCGTACACTACACAATTATCTGTCAGGCTATCTATCCAGTCTGGATGGATGGAATGAAAATCTGGTAATGTATAGAAGCAAATGTCAATTAACCATTTGCTCCCAAACACTAGAAAAGTGGTCAAAAATGGTCATTACACAAATTGGTTAAACCCAAAATTTAACCAATTTGTTTGAGGGACCATTTTTGTCCATTTTCTAGTGTTTGAGAGTAAATCGTTGATGGTCATTTGCTCACATAGATAACCGGATTTCTATTCCAACCAGCCAGTGTTGGAGATATGGTCTGCCAGATTACATAATGCATACCAGAGCCATAACTAGACTTTTTGGTGCCCTGTGACAGATAATTATATGCCCCCCCCCCTCCCCATTTTTGCAATATGGACAAAAGGCGCATGCCTTGTGGGGAAGGGGCATAACAAGATTGGTCTCAGAGAAAGCACATGAGATATGAAGATATATCTAGTATACTTGACACTCAATGGTTTGTGGTATTGCCGGGGTGCCCTCCTTAAATGCATATACAGTCACACATGGCGTGTTTGTGCAAATGGCATATCAGCAGTCAGCACTAACTGGTGACATGCCATTTGTACAAGTAAGCCATGTGTGACTAATATATAAACATACTTTATTAAATAACACCTCAAACTATCATACCCAGGATTCAAACCTATAACCTGTTGAATTCTAATCAAATACCCTACCCATTGAGCTACTTGATCCTGCATCTATTCTAACCTCCAAAAACAGATTCAGTTGCATTTTCCAGCGTGTTTTGTTTGCGCCTTTGCAAATGTCTTACATCGACAAACTTATTTAGTACTATTTTGCAAATAGGGTTACATTGTCGCAACATTGTGTTCCCTAATTGCTTGATTTTTTTAAATGCAACAATTGATAAAGACACCTGATAATTGCTCTGTGGAGTCTTATTTTGTGTCTACTTCTTATCTACATTTAATTCCCTACCTCTAATCAAGGCATTTTTAAATGCTGGGGGCTGCCAGGACGTGAGGCCTACCTAGACTTTAGATCTGAATTTGAAAGTACTTGTGAACTAACTTAATTTCCTACTTCTAAATTCATTCCTAAATTCACTACTTACATTAATCCTGTAGTTGGGCATTTTGAGCCTTCAATTGTGGGCATTGTTTTGTGTCCAGACCAGCAGCTGGTGGTGTGCATTTGCTGGAAAGGCATCGAAGACCTCCGATATGCTGCATCTCCTGATGTGTGTCTCCCTCAAGTGGCTGTCAGCAAATGCATGCTAGACACCCCATTCCAAGCTGATTGTGACATCACGGAACATGCATCATAGAACAGGCATGCTAGAATATGGGTCTTCAACCTGCGACCCTCCAGCTGCTGTGGAACTACATATATCAGCATGCCCTGCCTCAGTTTTAGCATACCATTGAGATGGACATGCTGCCTGGATGACTGCACTGTGCAAATTAAATCACGGAGCCAGTTGGCTTGTGGGTGGCTCTGGTGACTGGGGGGTTGGGTGGGCGGTGTGTCGGAGGTGGAGCACATGCAAATGAATGTGTATCATCCAGCTAGTGAGAGTGAAAACTCATGCAGGAGTGTGCCTGCTTGTCAGTGGGTTATGCACCTTGCCAGGCGTCAAATCTACATGGAGCAGCTGGAGGGGACAAGAGCAGGTTTGCAAAATATAGATAGAAGAGCATATATGCTGGCGCATTCTCCATGATTGTGTCAGCTTATGTTTTGGTGCACTGCACTTTCCTTCACTAAGTTTTAGCCATTTAGGTTAAACGCAAGTGTAGTTGCTTCTCGCACTTTTGGCTGTGATCTTGTATCGTGGTTGAAGAGTCTGCTGGAGGGATTGTTTTCTTCATTGGCGAGAGACTGAAGATATTCCAGGATGGAAGGCTTGGGAACACTATCCGTTTTTCAGTTGTGGAAGAGTTGAAAGACCGGATTGGACTACATTCTATAGTAAAGGATATCTTTGTATTTATTAATCCTCCCTTTATATGTGTCTGTCTTTCAATAAAGCTTCGGGCTTGTGATTCCCTCACCCTCTTACACTCCACACACATAGCCTTATTAACTGTTGTATTATTGTATAGTTTAAATGTATAGTGCAGTTCATGATTTATAGTGTAGGCTGGCCTGTGCTGTAGTTCTTGAACTGTACTATACCGACAGCATTTGTATTGTGTTTTATCTGTGCTGCAACACAGTACTTATGTGTGTAATGTTTATGTATGTTTTTTTGCTTCTTTATGTCAATAAAGACTGCTTTTTCAATCCAATATCTGAAAACAATCAATGTTTATCTTTGATGGCAATAGAAGTGGTATGATATTTGCTGCTTTTGAAAGGCAATATCTGATATGTCCCCTATCTGGGAACCATATATTAAATGGCTTTTCAGAAAAGGAAGATGGTAGAAGAGCTTTCAGTTCTTGTTGGACCGATGCACATTTCCTATTCTAGCCTCCAAAAACAGATTCAGTTGCATTTTCCAGCGTGTTTTAAATGTGCCTTTGCAAATGTCTTACATCGACAAACTTATTTAGTACTATTTTGCAAATAGGGTTACATTGTTGCAACATTGTGTTCCCTAATTGCTTGATTTTTTAAATGCAACAATTGATAAAGACACCTGATAACTGCTCTGTGGAGTCTTATTTTGCGTCTACTTCTTATCTCCATTTAATTCCCTACCTCTAATCAAGGCATTTTTAAATGCTGGGGGCTGCCAGGACGTGAGGCCTACCTAGACTTTAGATCTGAATTTGAATGTACTTGTGAACTAACTTAATTTCCTACTTCTAAATTCATTCCTAAATTCACTACTTACATGAATCCTGTAGTTGGGCATTTTGGGACTTCGATTGTGGGCATTGTTTTGTGTCCAGACCAGCAGCAGGTGGTGTGCATTTGCTGGAAAGGCATCGAAGACCTCCGATATGCTGCATCTCCTGATGTGTGTCTCTCTCAAGTGGCTGTCAGCAAATGCCTGCTAGATACCCCATTCCAAGCTGATTGTGACATCACGGAACATGCATCATAGAACAGGCATGCTAGAACATGGGTCTTCAACCTGCGACCCTCCAGCTGCTGTGGAACTACACATCCCAGCATGCCCTGCCTCAGTTTTAGCATACCTTAATAGCAAAACTGTGGCAGGGCATGCTGGGATGTGTAGTTTCACAGCAGCTGGAGGGCCACAGGATGAAGACCCATGTGCTAGAGCCAAGCCGCAGGTACATTGAATGCTAGCAAGCTGAATGTTTAAATCCTTTTTGTTCCGCAGCATTCCAATGCAGAAGATTCCATGGAACCAGAGATTATTCCATTGAGAAGGACATGCTGCCTGGATGACTGCACTGTGCAAATTAAGTCACGGAGCCAGTTGGCTTGTGGGTGGCTCTGGTCACTGGGTGGTTGGGTGGGTCGTGTGTCGGAGGTGGAGCACATGCAAATGATTGTGTATCATCCAGCTAGTGAGAGAGAAAACTCATGCAGGAGTGTGCCTGCTTGTCAGTAGGTTATGCACCTTTCCAGACGTCAAATCTACATGGAGCAGCTGGAGAGGACAAGAGCAGGTTTGCAAAATATAGACAGAAGAGCTCTCCAGCCTAGTTTGCTGTCTGTTTCCACTTCTCTTTTCTTGAGCCGCTCCCTTCTATGCCCTTGCGCACTATCCTGACTTCTCCCGTCTGCTTACTTTGTGCCTTCCAATGCACAATGCAAACTACAGGTAGTGCTGCAGGGCCCACACCCTTTTACTTGCCTTACAGAGCAGCTCTGGAGCTGTTACAGTGCCCAGCTGCTGCAAGAAATCAGCTTGAATGCTTCAGGGGCTGGGGCATAGCCAACATGAGCCCCACACCGAAGGAGGGTGGAGGTGTTTAATGCGAACTAGAGGTCATCCAAGCGCCGCAAAAGGCCGCCATGCCCTGCACGCCCCTTTTCTCTTTTCATATGCAGACGAGGGTTAAAGCCAACTTTGACCCACTGCTTGGATGGCATTACCATATGCAAATCAATCTGCTGCAGGCCTTCCCCCAGGAATGCTTGCACTAGTTGTTGCATTTGGTTTGTTGTTTGGGGGTGCTTCAGTATTAGGCAGCCTTCTGCCCTCCCATGTTCATCTGAAAATATGTGTTCTCCCTGCAGTTGTTGTCCCCAGATGAGAGTTCCCTTGTGCTGCCTCAGTTGAATCTCCTTTACTTGACAGAGATGTGCCTGAGCAGCGGCCCTCTCCAGCCCTATCCCAAATCATACTTATCGTGCATAGGAGATACCATGGTCATGAAGATTGTTATCCCAGGGTGAGGTTAATTCATTGCATTCTGGGTATGCTGACCCCTGTGATTTCCCCAAATGTGGGAAACTTGACTGCATTATTTGTAGTAGTGGGGGACTGTGTTTGTGCTTTCCTCTGGTCAGCTCTGGTAGAAGTCAGATTTCTTTGTCTCATTTCTTCCTCTAGCCTTGTTCTTCTTTCGAGAGTTCCCTTGTGCTGCCTCAGTTGGATCTCCTTCACTTGACAGGGGGGTGCCCGAGCAGCGACCCTCCCCAGCTCTAGCCCAACTCCTACTTACCTGCCAGGTGAGATACTATGATCATGTAGGTGCTTCTCCCAGGGCAAGGCTCACCCATTGCACTCTGGGTGTGCTGCTCCTGCGATTTCCCCAAATGTGGGACACTTGACTGCATAATTTGTGTTTCCCCTGGTCGGCTCTCGTATAATTCAGATCTCTTTGTCTCAGGTCTCTCTCCAGCCTAGTTTGCTGTCTGTTTCCACTTCTCTTTTCTTGAGCCGCTCCCTTCTATGCCCTTGCGCACTATTCTGACCTCTCCTGTCTGCTTACTTTGTGCCTTCCAACGCACAATGCAAACTACAGGTAGTGCTGCAGGGCCCACACCCTTTTACATGCTTTACAGAGCAGCTCTGGAGCTGTTACAGTGCCCAGCTGCTGCAAGAAATCAGCTTGAATGCTTCAGGGGCTGGGGCATAGCCAACATGAGCCCCACACCGAAGGAGGGTGGAGATGTTTAATGCGAATTAGGGGTCATCCAAGCGCCGCAAAAGGCCGCCATGCCCTGCACATCCCTTTTTTCTTTTCATATGCAGACGAGGGTTGAAGCCAACTTTGACCCACTGCTT
Source organism: Pseudophryne corroboree (assembly GCF_028390025.1). Classification (NCBI taxonomy): domain Eukaryota; kingdom Metazoa; phylum Chordata; class Amphibia; order Anura; family Myobatrachidae; genus Pseudophryne; species Pseudophryne corroboree. Next base: position 171,354,469 of record NC_086451.1, read on the forward strand.
GGATGACATCACCATATGCAAATCCATCTGCTGCAGGCCTTCCCCAGGAATGCTTGCACTAGTTGTTGCATTTGGTTTGTTGTTTGGGGGTGCTTCAGTATTAGGCAGCCTTCTGCCCTCCCATGTTCATCTGAAAATATGTGTTCTCCCTGCAGTTGTTGTCCCCAGATGAGAGTTCCCTTGTGCTGCCTCAGTTGAATCGCCTTTACTTGACAGAGATGTGCCTGAGCAGCGGCCCTCCCCAGCCCTATCCCAAATCATACTTATTTTGCATAGGAGATACCATGGTCATGAAGATTGTTCTCCCAGGGTGAGGTTCATTCATTGCATTCTGGGTATGCTGACCCCTGTGATTTCCCCAAATGTTGGAAACTCGACTGCATTATTTGTGGTAGTGGGGGACTGTGTTTGTGCTTTCCTCTGGTCAGCTCTGGTAAAAGACAGATTTCTTTGTCTCAGATCTTCCTCTAGCCTTGTTCTTCTTTCGAGAGTTCCCTTGTGCTGCCTCAGTTGGATCTCCTTCACTTGACAGGGGGGTGCCCGAGCAGCGACCCTCCCCAGCTCTAGCCCAACTCCTACTTACCTGCCAGGTGAGATACTATGATCATGTAGGTGCTTCTCCCAGGGCAAGGCTCACCCATCGCACTCTGGGTGTGCTGCCCCTGTGATTTCCCCAAATGCGGGAAACTTGACTGCATAATTTGTGTTTCCCCTGGTCGGCTCTCGTATAATTCAGATGTCTTTGTCTCAGGTCTCTCTCCAGCCTAGTTTGCTGTCTGTTTCCACTTCTCTTTTCTTGAGCCGCTCCCTTCTATGCCCTTGCGCACTATCCTGACTTCTCCCGTCTGCTTACTTTTTGCCTTCCAACGCACAATGCGAACTACAGGTAGTGCTGCAGGGCCCACACCCTTTTACTTGCCTTACAGAGCAGCTCTGGAGCTGTTACAGTGCCCAGCTGCTGCAAGAAATCAGCTTGAATGCTTCAGGGGCTGGGGCATAGCCAACATGAGCCCCACACCGAAGGAGGGTGGAGGTGTTTAATGCGAACTAGGGGTCATCCAAGCGCCGCAAAAGGCCGCCATGCCCTGCATGCCAATTTTCTCTTTTCATATGCAGACGAGGGTTGAAGCCAACTTTGACCCACTGCTTGGATGACATCACCATATGCAAATCCATCTGCTGCAGGCCTTCCCCCAGGAATGCTTGCACTAGTTGTTGCATTTGGTTTGTTGTTTGGGGGTGCTTCAGTATTAGGCAGCCGTCTGCCCTCCCATGTTCATCTGAAAATATGTGTACCTCCTGCAGTTGTTGTCCCCAGATGAGAGTTCCCTTGTGCTGCCTCAGTTGAATCTCCTTTACTTGACAGAGATGTGCCTGAGCAGCGGCCCTCCCCAGCCCTATCCCAAATCATACTTATTTTGCATAGGAGATACCATGGTCATGAAGATTGTTCTCCCAGGGTGAGGTTCATTCATTGCATTCTGGGTATGCTGACCCCTGTTATTTCCCCAAATGTGGTAAACTTGACTGCATTATTTGTGGTAGTGGGGGACTGTGTTTGTGCTTTCCTCTGGTCAGCTCTGGTAAAAGTCAGATTTCTTTGTCTCAGATCTTCCTCTAGCCTTGTTCTTCTTTCGAGAGTTCCCTTGTGCTGCCTCAGTTGGATCTCCTTCACTTGACAGGGGGGTGCCCGAGCAGCGACCCTCCCCAGCTCTAGCCCAACTCCTTCTTACCTGCTAGGTAAGATACTATGATCATGAAGGTGCTTCTCCCAGGGCAAGGCTCACCAATTGCACTCTGGGTGTGCTGCTCCTGCGATTTCCCCAAATGTGGGAAACTTGACTGCATAATTTGTGTTTCCCCTGGTCGGCTCTCGTATAATTCAGATCTCTTTGTCTCATGTCTCTCTCCAGCCTAGTTTGCTGTCTGTTTACACTTCTCTTTTCTTGAGCCACTCCCTTCTATGCCCTTGCGCACTATCTTGACTTCTCCCGTCTGCTTACTTTGTGCCTTCCAACGCACAATGCGAACTACAGGTAGTGCTGCAGGGCCCACACCCTTTTAGTTTCCTTACAGAGCAGCTCTGGAGCTATTACAGTGCCCAGCTGCTGCAAGTAATCAGCTTGAATGCTTCAGGGGCTGGGGCATAGCCAACATGAGCCCCACACCGAAGTAGGGTGGAGGTGTTTAATGCGAACTAGGGGTCATCCAAGCGCCGCAAAAGGCCGCCATGCCCTGCACGCCCCTTTTCTCTTTTCATATGCAGACGAGGGTTGAAGCCAACTTTGACCCACTGCTTGGATGACATCACCATATGCAAATCCATCTGCTGCAGGCCTTCCCCCAGGAATGCTTGTACTAGTTGTTGCATTTGGTTTGTTGTTTGGGGGTGCTTCAGTATTAGGCAGCCTTCTGCCCTCCCATGTTCATCTGAAAATATGTGTTCTCCCTGCAGTTGTTGTCCCCAGATGAGAGTTCCCTTGTGCTGCCTCAGTTGAATCTCCTTTACTTGACAAGGGAGGCATTTTGGATTTTTTCTTTGGGTACCCTTACACCTGATGGTCTGAATGAGAGCATCGAACTGAACAACATTGGCAGTCTCTGAAGATTTTATCTATTGATTTACCTAATATATTATTTATTGAATATCCATTTATTGTATGTTTAATAAATAAACAAAATTATTAGAAGTAGCTATTTTGGAAACAGCTTTCCTCTTAGGATGAAACTGTATAATCCTGTTGTGTGTATTCCTTTAAAGTTCCTTAGTAAAATCCACTAGTAATGATGAACATCAGATTTCTTCCTCCATCCTCTTTTTACACTTTCTCTTGGTTCTATATATATATATTTTTTTCTATTTTTATTTTTTTCCCCTCCTTCTCCCAAAAGGCCACCCTCCCTCCCCCCCCCTCCCTGTTTTAAATTTTAAAATCTTTAAATATTTAAATCTTCGAATCCTTAAATTGTCTGTTTAATATTTATTTTTTCTTCAATTCTTTTTGTTGTTTAAACAGCAATGTAATTATTCCAGGGGTTAAAATAATGAAATATAGAAATAATATTAACAAAAATTAAAGGTAAAAATGAATTGATAGAATGATCCCATTAAAAGTAAATAAATAATATGGATGTTAAGCTGAGCAGGTTGGATTCGAACATGGGACTAGTTGCATAGAGTGCAGGTGATGTTTCCCCTGCGCCACAAGAACTGCTTTAGTAGTGGCATGGATTTATGTTACCCTAAAAGGTTTTATATAAGTAAATGGGGATCCTTAGTGCTGAGTCTCTGAATTATGTATATGTGATTATAGATATGAGGTATTGATTGAAAGATTATAGGTTAATCTGTATATAGATTATATATTTTCTGTTATTTTTTAAACCACCTTGTTGCTTATTTTATTATTATTTTTAATCACCATGTTGCTTATTTTTATATTATGAAATGCCTTTATATGTGCAATTGCAATTAGAAAGTTGTTCCATATGTGAGTCATTACATGTATGCATCCAATTAGTACATGTATGTATCCAATCAACTAATTAGTAATACTATTGGTCCGGTGCATTTTAAAAAGAGCCTGCTAGGCTGCTGATGTATCCTCTGACGAAACCGCTCTTGGATAACAGCGGAGAAACGCGTAAGGAAGGTGATTACCGGACACTCTGATTGCTGAGATATAAGCCCGTTCATGAACGAGCTACATCACGGCGGACGTCTGATGTAAAGACAGCGGTGAAGGGGAAAAAGCAATTTGAGACCGAGCAAAAGGAGGTCTCTACCCCACGGCAGGGAGAAATATCCCGACCGCAAGTGCCAATAAGATCCAGCCACGGTTAACGGGGGTCGTAGCATACCGCTGTGTTTCACCAACCATCACAGCGCTCTCCCCCTGTTTTCTTTCATTACTCACGTGAGTTACATATGAACTTTAACTGCAGTAAATAAGAGGCGTTGGTTACAACTGTTGCTGTTCATCCACAAGAAGGAATTTAATGTATCAATTACAATTGGAAAGTAACGATTAAATTACAACAGCTGTATCCAGGAGGATTTTTTGGACACTTTAATAAACATTCCGTTGTCATCAAGGGCAATATGAAATAGATCCTGATTACATTTAGATATGGATAGTGGTGCCTATATATGTTGACTCCATTGTAATTTATTGAATGTGTGTTTCTTCTGTCTATATATATTTTTTAAAAATAAAGAGCTTGTATATTTTATTTTTTGCGCTCCCTTGATAACAAGTGTGATTATCTTTAAAATTTGGTTTATTATTGGTAGAACAGTACTACCTATGGGAGCAGCATTTTATAATATATGGTGAAAATTAATAGATGTATAAAGATTAAATAAGCAACAAATTGGTGAAATAGATAAGTTTTGATAGGAGCGCTGGGTTCTATATATATATATTGACATTTGGTTATATATATGTATAGACTTTATAAATTCTTGACAGAGATGTGCCTGAGCCCTCCCCAGCCCTATCCCAAATCATACTTATTTTGCATAGGAGATACCATGGTCATGAAGATTGTTCTCCCAGGGTGAGGTTCATTCATTGCATTCTGGGTATGCTGACCCCTGTTATTTCCCCAAATGTGGTAAACTTGACAGCATTATTTGTGGTAGTGGGGGACTGTGTTTGTGCTTTCCTCTGGTCAGCTCTGGTAAAAGTCAGATTTCTTTGTCTCAGATCTTCCTCTAGCCTTGTTCTTCTTTCGAGAGTTCCCTTGTGCTGCCTCAGTTGGATCTCCTTCACTTGACAGGGGGGTGCCCGAGCAGCGACCCTCCCCAGCTCTAGCCCAACTCCTACTTACCTGCCAGGTGAGATATTATGATCATGAAGGTGCTTCTCCCAGGGCAAGGCTCACCCATTGCACTCTGGGTGTGCTGCTTCTGCGGTTTCCCCAAATGTTGGACACTTGACTGCATAATTTGTGTTTCCCCTGGTCGGCTCTCGTATAATTCAGATCTCTTTGTCTCAGGTCTCTCTCCAGCCTAGTTTGCTGTCTGTTTCCACTTCTCTTTTCTTGAGTTGCTCCCTTCTATGCCCTTGCTCACTATCCTGACTTCTCCCGTCTGCTTACTTTGTGCCTTCCAACGCATAATGCAAACTACAGGTAGTGCTGCAGGGCCCACACCCTTTTACTTGCCTTACAGAGCAGCTCTGGAGCTGTTACAGTGCCCAGCTGCTGCAAGAAATCAGCTTGAATGCTTCAGGGGCTGGGGCATAGCCCCACACCGAAGGTGGGTGGAGGTGTTTAATGCGAACTAGGGGTCATCCAAGTGCCGCAAAAGGCCGCCATGCCCTGCACGCCCCTTTTCTCTTTTCATATGTAGACGAGGGTTGAAGCCAACTTTGACCCACTGCTTGGATGACATCACCATATGCAAATCCATCTGCTGCAGGCCTTCCCCCAGGAATGCTTGCACTAGTTGTTGCATTTGGTTTGTTGTTTGGGGGTGCTTCAGTATTAGGCAGCCTTCTGCCCTACCATGTTCATCTGAAAATATGTGTTCTCCCTGCAGTTGTTGTCCCCAGATGAGAGTTCCCTTGTGCTGCCTCAGTTGAATCTCCTTTACATGACAGAGATGTGCCTGAGCAGCGGCCCTCCCCAGCCCTATCCCAAGTCATACTTATTTTGCATAGGAGATACCATGGTCATGAAGATTGTTCTCCCAGGGTGAGGTTCATTCATTGCATTCTGGGTATGCTGACCCCTGTGATTTCCACAAATGTGGGGAACTCGACTGCATTATTTGTGGTAGTGGGGGACTGTGTTTGTTCTTTCCTCTGGTCAGCTCTGGTAAAAGTCAGATTTCTTTGTCTCAGATCTTCCTCTAGCCTTGTTCTTCTATCGAGAGTTTCCTTGTGCTGCCTCAGTTGGATCTACTTCACTTGACAGGGGGGTGCCCGAGCAGCGACCCTCCCCAGCTCTAGCCCAACTCCTACTTACCTGCCAGGTGAGATACTATGATCATGAAGGTGCTTCTCCCAGGGCAAGGCTCACCCATTGCACTCTGGGTGTGCTACTCCTGCGGTTTCCCCAAATGTTGGACACTTGACTGCATAATTTGTGTTTCACCTGGTCGGCTCTCGTATAATTCAGATCTCTTTGTCTCAGGTCACTCTCCAGCCTAATTTGCAGTCTGTTTCCACTTCTCTTTTCTTGAGTTGCTCCCTTCTATGCCCTTGCGCACTATCCTGACTTCTCCCGTCTGCTTACTTTGTGCCTTCCAACGCACAATGCAAACTACAGGTAGTGCTGCAGGGCCCACACCCTTTTACTTGCCTTACAGAGCAGCTCTGGAGCTGTTACAGTGCCCAGCTGCTGCAAGAAATCAGCTTAAATGCTTCAGGGGCTGAGGCATAGCCATCATGAGCCCCACACCGAAGGAGGGTGGAGGTGTTTAATGCGAACTAGGGGTCATCCAAGCACCGCAAAAGGCCGCCATGCCCTGCATGCCAATTTTCTCTTTTCATATGCAGACGAGGGTTGAAGCCAACTTTGACCCACTGCTTGGATGACATCACCATATGCAAATCCATCTGCTGCAGGCCTTCCCCCAGGAATGCTTGCACTAGTTGTTGCATTTGGTTTGTTGTTTGGGGGTGCTTTAGTATTAGGCAGCCTTCTGCCCTCCCATGTTCATCTGAAAATATGTGTACCTCCTGCAGTTGTTGTCCCCAGATGAGAGTTCCCTTGTGCTGCCTCAGTTGAATCTCCTTTACTTGACAGAGATGTGCCTGAGCAGCGGCCCTCCCCAGCCCTATCCCAAATCATACTTATTTTGCATAGGAGATACCATGGTCATGAAGATTGTTCTCCCAGGGTGAGGTTCATTCATTGCATTCTGGGTATGCTGACCCCTGTTATTTCCCCAAATGTGGTAAACTTGACAGCATTATTTGTGGTAGTGGGGCACTGTGTTTGTGCTTTCCTCTGGTCAGCTCTGGTAAAAGTCAGATTTCTTTGTCTCAGATCTTCCTCTAGCCTTGTTCTTCTTTCGAGAGTTCCCTTGTGCTGCCTCAGTTGGATCTCCTTCACTTGACAGGGGGGTGCCCGAGCAGCGACCCTCCCCAGCTCTAGCCCAACTCCTTCTTACCTGCTAGGTAAGATACTATGATCATGAAGGTGCTTCTCCCAGGGCAAGGCTCACCAATTGCACTCTGGGTGTGCTGCTCCTGCGATTTCCCCAAATGTGGGAAACTTGACTGCATAATTTGTGTTTCCCCTGGTCGGCTCTCGTATAATTCAGATCTCTTTGTCTCATGTCTCTCTCCAGCCTAGTTTGCTGTCTGTTTACACTTCTTTTTTCTTGAGCCGCTCCCTTCTATGCCCTTGCGCACTATCCTGACTTCTCCCGTCTGCTTAATTTGTGCCTTCCAACGCACAATGCGAACTACAGGTAGTGCTGCAGGGCCCACGCCCTTTTACTTGCCTTACAGAGCAGCTCTGGAGCTGTTACAGTGCCTAGCTGCTGCAAGAAATCAGCTTGAATGCTTCAGGGGCTGGGGCATAGCCAACATGAGCCCCACACCGAAGGAGGGTGGAGGTGTTTAATGCGAACTAGGGGTCATCCAATTGCCGCAAAAGGCCGCCATGCCCTGCACGCCCCTTTTCTCTTTTCATATGCAGACGAGGGTTGAAGCCAACTTTGACCCACTGCTTGGATGACATCACCATATGCAAATCCATCTGCTGCAGCCTTCCCCCAGGAATGCTTGCACTAGTTGTTGCATTTGGTTTGTTGTTTGGGGGTGCTTCAGTATTAGGCAGCCTTCTGCCCTCCCATGTTCATCTGAAAATATGTGTTCTCCCTGCAGTTGTTGTCCCCAGATGAGAGTTCCCTTGTGCTGCCTCAGTTGAATCTCCTTTACTTGACAGAGATGTGCCTGAGCAGCGGCCCTCCCCAGCCCTATCCCAAATCATACTTATTTTGCATAGGCGATATCATGGTCATGAAGATTGTTCTCTCAGGGTGAGGTTCATTCATTGCATTCTGGGTATGCTGACCCCTGTGATTTCCCTAAATGTGGGAAACTCGACTGCATTATTTGTGGTAGTGGGGGACTGTGTTTGTTCTTTCCTCTGGTCAGCTCTGGTAAAAGTCAGATTTCTTTGTTTCAGATTTTCCTCTAGCCTTGTTCTTCTTTCGAGAGTTCCCTTGTGCTGCCTCAGTTGGATCTCCTTCACTTGACAGGGGGGTGCCCGAGCAGCGACCCTCCCCAGCTCTAGCCCAACTCCTACTTACCTGCCAGGTGAGATACTATGATCATGAAGTTGCTTCTCCCTGGGCAAGGATCACCCATTGCACTCTGGGTGTGCTGCCCCTGTGATTTCCCCAAATGTGGGAAACTTGACTGTGTAATTTGTGTTTCCCCTGGTCGGCTCTCATATAATTCAGATCTCTTTGTCTCAGGTCTCTCTCCAGCCTAGTTTGCTGTCTGTTTCCACTTCTTTTTTCTTGAGCCCCTCCCTTCTATACCCTTGTGCACTATCCTGACTTCTCCTCCCGTCTGCTTACTTTGTGCCTTACAATGCACAATGCAAACTACAGGTAGTGCTGCAGGGCCCACACCCTTTTACTTGCCTTACAGAGCAGCTCTGGAGCTGTTACAGTGCCCAGCTGCTGCAAGAAATCAGCTTGAATGCTTCAGGGGCTGGGGCATGGCCAACATGAGCCCCACACAGAAGGAGGGTGGAGGTATTTAATGCGAACTAGGGGTCATCCAAGCGCTGCAAAAGGCCGCCATGCCCTGCATACCCCTTTTCTCTTTTCATATGCAGATGAGGGTTCCAGCCAACTTTGGCCCACTGCTTGGATGACATCACCGTATGCAAATCCGTCTTCTGCAGACCTTCCCCCAGGAATGCTTGTACTAGTTGTTGCATTTGGTTTGTTGTTTGGGGGTGCTTCAGTATTAGGCAGCCTTCTGCCCTCCCATGTTCATCTGAAAATATGTGTTCTCCCTGCAGTTGTTGTCCCCAGATGAGAGTTCCCTTGTGCTGCCTCAGTTGAATCTCCTTTACTTGACAGAGATGTGCCTGAGCAGCGGCCCTCCCCAGCCCTATCCCAAATCATACTTATTTTGCATAGGAGATACTATGGTCATGAAGATTGTTCTCCCAGGGTGAGGTTCATTCATTGCATTCTGGGTATGCTGACCCCTGTGATTTCTCCAAATGTGGGAAACTTGACTGCATTATTTGTGGTAGTGAGTGACTGTGTTTGTGCTTTCCTCTGGTCAGCTCTGGTAAAAGTCAGATTTCTTTGTCTCAGATCTTCCTCTAGCCTTGTTCTTCTTTCGAGAGTTTCCTTGTGCTGCCTCAGTTGGATCTCCTTCACTTGACAGGGGGGTGCCCGAGCAGCGACCCTCCCCAGCTCTAGCCCAACTCCTACTTACCTGCCAGGTGAGATACTATGATCATGAAGGTGCTTCTCCCAGGGCAAGGCTCACCCATTGCACTCTGGGTGTGCTGCTCCTGCGATTTCCCCAAATGTGGGAAACTTGACTGCATAATTTGTGTTTCCCCTGGTCGGCTCTCGTATAATTCAGATCTCTTTGTCTCAGGTCTCTCTCCAGCCTAGTTTGCTGTCTGTTTCCACTTCTCTTTTCTTGAGCCGCTCCCTTCTATGCCCTTGCGCACTATCCTGTCTTCTCCCGTCTGCTTACTTTTTGCCTTCCAACGCACAATGCGAACTACAGGTAGTGCTGCAGGTCCCACACCCTTTTATTTGCCTTACAGAGCAGCTCTGGAGCTGTTACAGTGCCAACTGCTGCAAGAAATCAGCTTGAATGCTTCAGGGGCTGGGGCATAGCCAACATGAGCCCCACACCGAAGGAGGGTGGAGGTGTTTAATGCGAGCTAGAGGTCATCCAAGCGCAGCAAAAGGCTGCCATGCCCTGCACGCCCCTTTTCTCTTTTCATATGCAGACGAGGGTTGAAGCCAACTTTGACCCACTGCTTGGATGACATCACCATATGCAAATCCATCTGCTGCAGGCCTTCCCCCAGGAATGCTTGCACTAGTTGTTGCATTTTGTTTGTTGTTTGGGGGTGCTTCAGTATTAGGTAGCCTTCTGCCCTCCCATGTTCATCTGAAAATATGTGTTCTCCCTGCAGTTGTTGTCCCCAGATGAGAGTTCCCTTGTGCTGCCTCAGTTGAATCTCCTTTACTTGACAGAGATGTGCCTGAGCAGCGGCCCTCCCCAGCCCTATCCCAAATCATACTTATTTTGCATAGGAGATACCATGGTCATGAAGATTGTTCTCCCAGGGTGAGGTTCATTCATTGCATTCTGGGTATGCTGACCCCTGTGATTTCCACAAATGTGGGAAACTCGACTGCATTATTTGTGGTAGTGGGGGACTGTGTTTGTGCTTTCCTCTGGTCAGCTCTGGTAAAAGTCAGATTTCTTTGTCTCAGATTTTCCTCTAGCCTTGTTCTTCTTTCGAGAGTTCCCTTGTGCTGCCTCAGTTGGATCTCCTTCACTTGACAGGGGGCTGCCCGAGCAGCGACCCTCCCCAGCTCTAGCACATGTAAGTTTGTTTTTATTTTACTACATTGTGGTTTGTGGCTCTATACCATGTAATGCATGTCTTTTAACAGTAGTCAAGTCTTCCAATGTGCTTGTTAGTGAAACCCAATACATAGCTTTATTTTATTTTGTTTCTTCAAATATTGAATGCATATGTCTTATAACTTTTTTTTTCAATATATAAACATTTTTATTATAAGATTTTCAATGACACAAGTACATCCAAGTTGCAGATTATGGGTTGTGAAGGACAAATCAACCATATAAACAATTTAAGCAATTTAAATTGCATGCAGGTAGTAGAATATCAAACTCCTTGGATGAGAGTTGGTCGTAATAAACTAGGATAGAAAAGAATAAAGTAGAAAATAAGATTTTAAACCTACCGGTAAATCTTTTTCTCGTAGTCCGTAGAGGGTGCTGGGGACTCCGTAAGGACCATGGGGATAGACGGGCTCCGCAGGAGACATGGGCACTTTAAGAAAGACTTTAGTTCTGGGTGTGCACTGGCTCCTCCCTCTATGCGCCTCTATGCCACAGTTAGAGAAACTGTGCCCAGAGGAGACTGACAGTATGAGGAAAGGATTTTGTTAATCCAGGGCAAGATTCATACCAGCCACACCAATCACACCGTATAACTTGTGATAAACTACCCAGTTATGAGTACGAAAAAACAACATACTGTAGCATCAGTGCAGGACCGATGCAACTATAACATAACCCTTATTGAAGCAATAACTATATACAAGTATTGCAGAAGTAGTCCGCACTTGGGACGGGCGCCCAGCATCCTCTACGGACTACGAGAAAAAGATTTACCGGTAGGTTTAAAATCTTATTTTCTCTAACGTCCTAGAGGATGCTGGGGACTCCGTAAGGACCATGGGGATTATACCAAAGCTCCAAAACGGGCGGGAGAGTGCGGATGACTCTGCAGCACCGATTGAGCAAACATGAGTTCCTCCTCAGCCAGGGTATCAAACTTATAGTATTTTGAAAAGGTGTTTGAACCTGACCAAGTAGCAGCTCGACACAGCTGTAGTGCCGAGACCCCTCGGGCAGCCGCCCAAGAAGAGCCCACTTTCCTCGTGGAATGGGCCTAGACCGATTTCGGTAACTGCAATCCAGCCATAGAATGCGCTTGCTGAATCGTGTTACAAATCCAGCGAGCAATAGCCTGCTTTGAAGCAGGGGCACCAATCTTGTTGGTTGCATACAGGACAAACAGCGCTTCAGTTTTCCTGACTCTAGCCGTCCTGGCCACGTAAATTTTCAAAGCCCTGACCACATCAAGTAACTCGGAATCCTCCAAGTCACGCGTAGCCAAAGGCACCACAATAGATTGGTTCATATGAAAAGATGAGACCACTTTTGGTAGGAATTGAGGATGGGTCCGCAATTCCGCTCTATCCACATGGAACACCAAATATGGGCTTTTATGTGACAAAGCCGCTAATTCCGACACTCGCCTAGCCGAAGCCAAGGCTAATAACATGACCACCTTCCACGTGAGATATGTTAACTCCACCGTTTTAAGGCTGCTAAAAACTGCTAGCGAGCAATCAACTCAGAATGACCCCCATAGTGTATTGCAAGAAAATATCTGTAAATCCAATGGTACCGTAAGTGCGGTATATACTCGCACTTCTTTGCGGGGCGAGAACATCTCCCCTAAGTGAAGTCAGCCCTATGAATAGAGTTTGTGTTATCCCTGTGCAGCAGTCACAGAAAGCGTTCATCTCTGCAGTTTGTCACTCAAATTACATTGTTGCATTTTTTCTAGAAGTGGATCTGAGAGCTGTTACCCGCAGACCAGCTACAATAATTATCCTGGGATAGTGCGCAAGGGCATAGAAGGGAGCGGCTCAAGAAAAGAGAAGTGGAAACAGACAGCAAACTAGGCTGGAGAGAGACCTGAGACAAAGAGATCTGAATTATACGAGAGCCGACCAGGGGAAACACAAATTATGCAGTCAAGTTTCCCACATTTGGGGAAATCGCAGGAGCAGCACACCCAGAGTGCAATGGGTGAGCCTTGCCCTGGGAGAAGCACCTTCATGATCATAGTATCTCACCTGGCAGGTAAGTAGGAGTTGGGCTAGAGCTGGGGAGGGTCGCTGCTCGGGCACCCCCCTGTCAAGTGAAGGAGATCCAACTGAGGCAGCACAAGGAAACTCTCGAAAGAAGAACAAGGCTAGAGGAAGATCTGAGACAAAGAAATCTGACTTTTACCAGAGCTGACCAGAGGAAAGCACAAACACAGTCACTCACTACCACAAATAATGCAGTCAAGTTTCCCACGTTTGGGGAAATCACAGGGGTCAGCATACCCAGAATGCAATGAATGAACCTCACCCTGGGAGAACAATCTTCATGACCATGGTATCTCCTATGCAAAATAAGTATGATTTGGGATAGGGCTGGGGAGGGCCGCTGCTCAGGCACATCTCTGTCAAGTAAAGGAGATTCAACTGAGGCAGCACAAGGGAACTCTCATCTGGGGACAACAACTGCAGGGAGAACACATATTTTCAGATGAACATGGGAGGGCAGAAGGCTGCCTAATACTGAAGCACCCCCAAACAACAAACCAAATGCAACAACTAGTACAAGCATTCCTGGGGGAAGGTCTGCAGAAGACGGATTTGCATACGGTGATGTCATCCAAGCAGTGGGCCAAAGTTGGCTGGAACCCTCATCTGCATATGAAAAGAGAAAAGGGGTATGCAGGGCATGGCGGCCTTTTGCGGCGCTTGGATGACCCCTAGTTCGCATTAAATACCCCCACCCTCCTTCTGTGTGGGGCTCATGTTGGCCATGCCCCAGCCCCTGAAGCATTCAAGCTGATTTCTTGCAGCAGCTGGGCACTGTAACAGCTCCAGAGCTGCTCTGTAAGGCAAGTAAAAGGGTGTGGGCCCTGCAGCACTACCTGTAGTTTGCATTGTGCATTGTAAGGCACAAAGTAAGCAGACGGGAGGAGAAGTCAGGATAGTGCACAAGGGTATAGAAGGGAGGGGCTCAAGAAAAAAGAAGTGGAAACAGACAGCAAACTAGGCTGGAGAGAGACCTGAGACAAAGAGATCTGAATTATATGAGAGCCGACCAGGGGAAACACAAATTACGCAGTCAAGTTTCCCACATTTGGGGAAATCACAGGGGCAGCACACCCAGAGTGCAATGGGTGATCCTTGCCCAGGGAGAAGCAACTTCATGATCATAGTATCTCACCTGGCAGGTAAGTAGGAGTTGGGCTAGAGCTGGGGAGGGTCGCTGCTCGGGCAGCCCCCTGTCAAGTGAAGGAGATCCAACTGAGGCAGCACAAGGGAACTCTCGAAAGAAGAACAAGGTTAGAGGAAAATCTGAGACAAAGAAATCTGACTTTTACCAGAGCTGACCAGAGGAAAGCACAAACACAGTCCCCCACTATCACAAATAATGCAGTCGAGTTTCCCACATTTGTGGAAATCACAGGGGTCAGCATACCCAGAATGCAATGAATGAACCTCACCCTGGGAGAACAATCTTCATGACCATGGTATCTCCTATGCAAAATAAGTATGATTTGGGATAGGGCTGGGGAGGGCCGCTGCTCAGGCACATCTCTGTCAAGTAAAGGAGATTCAACTGAGGCAGCACAAGGGAACTCTCATCTGGGGACAACAACTGCAGGGAGAACACATATTTTCAGATGAACATGGGAGGGCAGAAGGCTACCTAATACTGAAGCACCCCAAAACAACAAACAAAATGCAACAACTAGTGCAGGCATTCCTGGGGGAAGGCCTGCAGCAGATGGATTTGCATATGGTGATGTCATCCAAGCAGTGGGTCAAAGTTGGCTTCAACCCTCGTCTGCATATGAAAAGAGAAAAGGGGCGTGCAGCGCATGGCAGCCTTTTGCGGCGCTTGGATGACCCCTAGCTCGCATTAAACACCTCCACCCTCCTTCAGTGTGGGGCTCATGTTGGCTATGCCCCAGCCCCTGAAGCATTCAAGCTGATTTCTTGCAGCAGCTGGGCACTGTAACAGCTCCAGAGCTGCTCTGTAAGGCAAATAAAAGGGTGTGGGACCTGCAGCACTACCTGTAGTTCGCATTGTGCGTTGGAAGGCAAAAAGTAAGCAGACGGGAGAAGTCAGGATAGTGCGCAAGGGCATAGAAGGGAGCGGCTCAAGAAAAGAGAAGTGGAAACAGACAGCAAACTAGGCTGGAGAGAGACCTGAGACAAAGAGATCTGAATTATACGAGAGCCGACCAGGGGAAACACAAATTATGCAGTCAAGTTTCCCACATTTGGGGAAATCGCAGGAGCAGCACACCCAGAGTGCAATGGGTGAGCCTTGCCCTGGGAGAAGCACCTTCATGATCATAGTATCTTACCTGGCAGGTAAGTAGGAGTTGGGCTAGAGCTGGGGAGGGTCGCTGCTCGGGCACCCCCCTGTCAAGTGAAGGAGATCCAACTGAGGCAGCACAAGGAAACTCTCGAAAGAAGAACAAGGCTAGAGGAAGATCTGAGACAAAGAAATCTGACTTTTACCAGAGCTGACCAGAGGAAAGCACAAACACAGTCACTCACTACCACAAATAATGCAGTCAAGTTTCCCACATTTGGGGAAATCAGAGCCGACCAGGGGAAACACAAATTATGCAGTCAAGTTTCCCACATTTGGGGAAATCGCAGGAGCAGCACACCCAGAGTGCAATGGGTGAGACTTGCCCTGGGAGAAGCACCTTCATGATCATAGTATCTCACCTGGCAGGTAAGTAGGATTTGGGATAGAGCTGGGGAGGGTCGCTGCTCGGGCACCCCCCTGTCAAGTGAAGTAGATCCAACTGAGGCAGCACAAGGAAACTCTCGATAGAAGAACAAGGCTAGAGGAAGATCTGAGACAAATAAATCTGACTTTTACCAGAGTTGACCAGAGGAAAGAACAAACACAGTCCCCCACTACCACAAATAATGCAGTCGAGTTTCCCACATTTGGGGAAATCATAGGGGTCAGCATACCCAGAATGCAATGAATGAACCTCACCCTGGGAGAACAATCTTCATGACCATGGTATCTCCTATGCAAAATAAGTATGACTTGGGATAGGGCTGGGGAGGGCCGCTGCTCAGGCACATCTCTGTCAAGTAAAGGAGATTCAACTGAGGCAGCACAAGGGAACTCTCATCTTGGGACAACAACTGCAGGGAGAACACATATTTTCAGATGAACATGGGAGGGCAGAAGGCTGCCTAATACTGAAGCACCCCCAAACAACAAACCAAATGCAACAACTAGTGCAAGCATTCCTGGGGGAAGGCCTGCAGCAGATGGATTTGCATATGGTGATGTCATCCAAGCAGTGGGTCAAAGTTGGCTTCAACCCTCGTCTGCATATGAAAAGAGAAAAGGGGCGTGCAGGGCATGGCGGCCTTTTGCGGCGCTTGGATGACCCCTAGTTCGCATTAAACACCTCCACCCTCCTTCGGTGTGGGGCTATGCCCCAGCCCCTGAAGCATTCAAGCTGATTTCTTGCAGCAGCTGGGCACTGTAACAGCTCCAGAGCTGCTCTGTAAGGCAAGTAAAAGGGTGTGGGCCCTGCAGCACTACCTGTAGTTTGCATTGTGCGTTGGAAGGCACAAAGTAAGCAGACGGGAGAAGTCAGGATAGTGCGCAAGGGCATAGAAGGGAGCAACTCAAGAAAAGAGAAGTGGAAACAGACAGCAAACTAGGCTGGAGAGAGACCTGAGACAAAGAGATCTGAATTATACGAGAGCCGACCAGGGGAAACACAAATTATGCAGTCAAGTGTCCAACATTTGGGGAAACCGCAGGAGCAGCACACCCAGAGTGCAATGGGTGAGCCTTGCCCTGGGAGAAGCACCTTCATGATCATAGTATCTCACCTGGCAGGTAAGTAGGAGTTGGGCTAGAGCTGGGGAGGGTCGCTGCTCGGGCACCCCCCTGTCAAGTGAAGGAGATCCAACTGAGGCAGCACATGGAAACTCTCGAAAGAAGAACAAGGCTAGAGGAAGATCTGAGACAAATAAATCTGACTTTTACCAGAGCTGACCAGAGGAAAGCACAAACACAGTCCCCCACTACCACAAATAATGCAGTCGAGTTTCCCACATTTGGGGAAATCACAGGGGTCAGCATACCCAGAATGCAATGAATGAACCTCACCCTGGGAGAACAATCTTCATGACCATGGTATCTCCTATGCAAAATAAGTATGATTTGGGATAGGGCTGGGGAGGGCCGCTGCTCAGGCACATCTCTGTCAAGAATTTATAAAGTCTATACATATATATAACCAAATGTCAATATATATATATAGAACCCAGCGCTCCTATCAAAACGTATCTATTTCACCAATTTGTTGCTTATTTAATCTTTATACATCTATTAATTTTCACCATATATTATAAAATGCTGCTCCCATAGGTAGTACTGTTCTACCAATAATAAACCAAATTTTAAAGATAATCACACTTGTTATCAAGGGAGCGCAAAAAATAAAATATACAAGCTCTTTATTTTTAAAAAATATATATAGACAGAAGAAACCCACATTCAATAAAATACAATGGAGTCAACATATATAGGCACCACTATCCATATCTAAATGTAATCAGGATCTATTTCATATTGCCCTTGATGACAACGGAATGTTTATTAAAGTGTCCAAAAAATCCTCCTGGATACAGCTGTTGTAATTTAATCGTTACTTTCCAATTGTAATTGATACATTAAATTCCTTCTTGTGGATGAACAGCAACAGTTGTAACCAACGCCTCTTATTTACTGCAGTTAAAGTTCATATGTAACTCACGTGAGTAATGAAAGAAAACAGGGGGAGAGCGCTGTGATGGTTGGTGAAACACAGCGGTATGCTACGACCCCCGTTAACCGTGGCTGGATCTTATTGGCACTCGCGGTCGGGATATTTCTCCCTGCCGTGGGGTAGAGACCTCCTTTTGCTCGGTCTCAAATTGCTTTTTCCCCTTCACCGCTGTCTTTACATCAGACGTCCGCCGTGATGTAGCTCGTTCATGAACGGGCTTATATCTCAGCAATCAGAGTGTCCGGTAATCACCTTACTTACGCGTTTCTCCGCTGTTATCCAAGAGCGGTTTCGTCAGAGGATACATCAGCAGCCTAGCAGGCTCTTTTTAAAATGCACCGGACCAATAGCATTACTAATTAGTTGATTGGATACATACATGTACTAATTGGATGCATACATGTAATGACTCACATATGGAACAACTTTCTAATTGCAATTGCACATATAAAGGCATTTCATAATATAAAAATAAGCAACATGGTGATTAAAAATAATAATAAAATAAGCAACAAGGTGGTTTAAAAAATAACAGAACATATATAATCTATATACAGATTAACCTATAATCTTTCAATCAATACCTCATATCTATAATCACATATACATAATTCAGAGACTCAGCACTAAGGATCCCCATTTACTTATATAAAACCTTTTAGGGTAACATAAATCCATGCCACTACTAAAGCAGTTCTGGTGGCGCAGGGGAAACATCACCTGCACTCTATGCAGCTAATCCCATGTTCGAATCCAACCTGCTCAGCTTAACTTCCATATTATTTATTTACTTTTAATGGGATCATTCTATCAATTCATTTTTACCTTTAATTTTTGTTAATATTATTTCTATATTTCATTATTTTAACCCCTGGAATAACTACATTGCTGTTTAAACAACAAAAAGAATTGAAGAAAAAATAAATATTAAACAGACAATTTAAGGATTCGAAGATTTAAATATTTAAAGATTTTAAAATTTAAAACAGGGAGGGGGGGGGAGGGAGGGGGGCCTTTTGGGAGAAGGAGGGGAAAAAAATAAAAATAGAAAAATATATATATATAGAACCAAGAGAAAGTGTAAAAAGAGGATGGAGGAAGAAATCTGATGTTCATCATTACTAGTGGATTTTACTAAAGAACTTTAAAGGAACACACACAACAGGATTATACAGTTTCATCCTAAGAGGAAAGCTGTTTCCAAAATAGCTACTTCTAATCATTTTGTTTATTTATTAAACATACAATAAATGGATATTCAATAAATAATATATTAGGTAAATCAATAGATAAAATCTTCAGAGACTGCCAATGTTGTTCAGTTCGATGCTCTCATTCAGACCATCAGGTGTAAGGGTACCCAAAGAAAAAATCAAAAATGCCTCCCTTGTCAAGTAAAGGAGATTCAACTGAGGCAGCACAAGGGAACTCTCATCTGGGGACAACAACTGCAGTGAGAACACATATTTTCAGATGAACATGGGAGGGCAGAAGGCTGCCTAATACTGAAGCACCCACAAACAACAAACCAAATGCAACAACTAGTACAAGCATTCCTGGGGGAAGGCCTGCAGCAGATGGATTTGCATATGGTGATGTCATCCAAGCAGTGGGTCAAAGTTGGCTTCAACCCTCGTCTGCATATGAAAAGAGAAAAGGGGCGTGCAGGGCATGGCGGCCTTTTGCGGCGCTTGTATGACCCCTAGTTCGCATTAAACACCTCCACCCTACTTCGGTGTGGGGCTCATGTTGGCTATGCCCCAGCCCCTGAAGCATTCAAGCTGATTACTTGCAGCAGCTGGGCACTGTAATAGCTCCAGAGCTGCTCTGTAAGGCAACTAAAAGGGTGTGGGCCCTGCAGCACTACCTGTAGTTCGCATTGTGCGTTGGAAGGCACAAAGTAAGCAGACGGGAGAAGTCAAGATAGTGCGCAAGGGCATAGAAGGGCGTGGCTCAAGAAAAGAGAAGTGTAAACAGACAGCAAACTAGGCTGGAGAGAGACATGAGACAAAGAGATCTGAATTATACGAGAGCCGACCAGGGGAAACACAAATTATGCAGTCAAGTTTCCCACATTTGGGGATATCGCAGGAGCAGCACACCCAGAGTGCAATTTATGAGCCTTGCCCTGGGAGAAGCACCTTCATGATCATAGTATCTCACCTAGCAGGTAAGTAGGAGTTGGGCTAGAGCTGGGGAGGGTCGCTGCTCGGGCACCCCCCTGTCAAGTGAAGGAGATCCAACTGAGGCAGCACAAGGGAACTCTCGAAAGAAGAACAAGGCTAGAGGAAGATCTGAGACAAAGAAATCTGACTTTTACCAGAGCTGACCAGAGGAAAGCACAAACACAGTCCCCCACTACCACAAATAATGCTGTCAAGTTTACCACATTTGGGGAAATAACAGGGGTCAGCATACCCAGAATGCAATGAATGAACCTCACCCTGGGAGAACAATCTTCATGACCATGGTATCTCCTATGCAAAATAAGTATGATTTGGGATAGGGCTGGAGAGGGCCGCTGCTCAGGCACATCTCTGTCAAGTATAGGAGATTCAACTGAGGCAGCACAAGGGAACTCTCATCTGGGGACAACAACTGCAGGAGGTACACATATTTTCAGATGAACATGGGAGGGCAGAAGGCTGCCTAATACTGAAGCACCCCCAAACAACAAACCAAATGCAACAACTAGTGCAAGCATTCCTGGGGAAAGGCCTGCAGCAGATGGATTTGCATATGGTGATGTCATCCAAGCAGTGGGTCAAAGTTGGCTTCAACCCTCGTCTGCATATGAAAAGATAAAATTGGCATGCAGGGCATGGCGGCCTTTTGCGGTGCTTGGATGACCCCTAGTTCGCATTAAACACCTCCACCCTCCTTCGGTGTGGGGCTCATGATGGCTATGCCCCAGCCCCTGAAGCATTCAAGCTGATTTCTTGCAGCAGCTGGGCACTGTAACAGCTCCAGAGCTGCTCTGTAAGGCAAGTAAAAGGGTGTGGGCCCTGCAGCACTACCTGTAGTTTGCATTGTGCGTTGGAAGGCACAAAGTAAGCAGACGGGAGAAGTCAGGATAGTGCGCAAGGGCATAGAAGGGAGCAACTCAAGAAAAGAGAAGTGGAAACAGACTGCAAATTAGGCTGGAGAGAGACCTGAGACAAAGAGATCTGAATTATACGAGAGCCGACCAGGTGAAACACAAATTATGCAGTCAAGTGTCCAACATTTGGGGAAACCGCAGGAGTAGCACACCCAGAGTGCAATGGGTGAGCCTTGCCCTGGGAGAAGCACCTTCATGATCATAGTATCTCACCTGGCAGGTAAGTAGGAGCTGGGCTAGAGCTGGGGAGGGTCGCTGCTCGGGCACCCCCCTGTCAAGTGAAGGAGATCCAACTGAGGCAGCACAAGGGAACTCTCGAAAGAAGAACAAGGCTAGAGGAAGATCTGAGACAAAGAAATCTGACTTTTACCAGAGCTGACCAGAGGAAAGCACAAACACAGTCCCTCACTACCACAAATAATGCAGTCCAGTTTCCCACATTTGGGGAAATCACAGGGGTCAGCATACCCAGAATGCAATAAATGAACCTCACCCTGGGAAAACAATCTTCATGACCATGGTATCTCCTATGCAAAATAAGTATGATTTGGGATAGAGCTGGGGAGGGCCGCTGCTCAGGCACATCTCTGTCAAGTAAAGGAGATTCAACTGAGGCAGCACAAGGGAACTCTCATCGGGGGACAACAAATGCAGGGAGAACACAAATTTTCAGATGAACATGGGAGGGCAGAAGGCTGCCTAATACTGAAGCACCCCCAAACAACAAACCAAATGCAACAACTAGTGCAAGCATTCCTGGGGGAAGGCCTGCAGCAGATGGATTTGCATATGGTGATGTCATCCAAGCAGTGGGTCAAAGTTGGCTTCAACACTCATCTGCATATGAATAGAGAAGAGGGGCGTGCAGGGCATGGCGGCCTTTTGCGGCGCTTGGATGACCCCTAGTTCGCATTAAACACCTCCACCCTCCTTCGGTGTGGGGCTCATGTTGGCTATGCCCCAGCCCCTGAAGCATTCAAGCTGATTTCTTGCAGCAGCTGGGCACTGTAACAGCTCCAGAGCTGCTCTGTAAGGCAAGTCAAAGGGTGTGGGCCCTGCAGCACTACCTGTAGTTCGCATTGTGCGTTGGAAGGCACAAAGTAAGCAGACGGGAGAAGTCAGGATAGTGCGCAAGGGCATAGAAGGGAGCAGCTCAAGAAAAGAGAAGTGGAAACAGACAGCAAACTAGGCTGGAGAGAGACCTGAGACAAAGACATCTGAATTATACGAGAGCCGACCAGGGGAAACACAAATTATGCAGTCAAGTTTCCCACATTTGGGGAAATCACAGGGGCAGCACACCAAGAGTGCGATGGGTGAGCCTTGCCCTGGGAGAAGCACCTACATGATCATAGTATCTCACCTGGCAGGTAAGTAGGAGTTAGGCTAGAGCTGGGGAGGGTCGCTGCTCGGGCACCCCCCTGTCAAGTGAAGGAGATCCAACTGAGGCAGCACAAGGGAACTCTCGAAAGAAGAACAAGGCTAGAGGAAGATCTGAGACAAAGAAATCTGACTTTTACCAGAGCTGACCAGAGGAAAGCACAAATAATGCAGTCGAGTTTCCAACATTTGGGGAAATCACAGGGGTCAGCATACCCAGAATGCAATGAATGAACCTCACCCTGGGAGAACAATCTTCATGACCATGGTATCTCCTATGCAAAATAAGTATGATTTGGGACAGGGCTGGGGAGGGCCGCTGCTCAGGCACATCTCTGTCAAGTAAAGGCGATTCAACTGAGGCAGCACAAGGGAACTCTCATCTTGGGACAACAACTGCAGGGAGAACACATATTTTCAGATGAACATGGGAGGGCAGAAGGCTGCCTAATACTGAAGCACCCCCAAACAACAAACCAAATGCAACAACTAGTGCAAGCATTCCTGGGGAAGGCCTGCAGCAGATGGATTTGCATATGGTGATGTCATCCAAGCAGTGGGTCAAAGTTGGCTTCAACCCTCGTCTGCATATGAAAAGAAAAAAGGGATGTGCAGGGAATGGCGGCCTTTTGCGGCGCTTGGATGACCCCTAATTCGCATTAAACATCTCCACCCTCCTTCGGTGTGGGGCTCATGTTGGCTATGCCCCAGCCCCTGAAGCATTCAAGCTGATTTCTTGCAGCAGCTGGGCACTGTAACAGCTCCAGAGCTGCTCTGTAAAGCATGTAAAAGGGTGTGGGCCCTGCAGCACTACCTGTAGTTTGCATTGTGCGTTGGAAGGCACAAAGTAAGCAGACAGGAGAGGTCAGAATAGTGCGCAAGGGCATAGAAGGGAGCGGCTCAAGAAAAGAGAAGTGGAAACAGACAGCAAACTAGGCTGGAGAGAGACCTGAGACAAAGAGATCTGAATTATACGAGAGCCGACCAGGGGAAACACAAATTATGCAGTCAAGTTTCCCACATTTGGGGAAATCACAGGGGCAGCACACCCAGAGTGCAATGGGTGAGCCTTGCCCTGGGAGAAGCACCTACATGATCATAGTATCTCACCTGGCAGGTAAGTAGGAGTTGGGCTAGAGCTGGGGAGGGTCGCAGCTCGGGCACCCCACAAGGGAACTCTCAAAAGAAGAACAAGAAGATCTGAGACAAATAAATCTGACTTTTACCAGAGCTGACCAGAGGAAAGCACAAACACAGTCCCCCACTACCACAAATAATGCAGTCAAGTTTCCCACATTTGGGGAAATCACAGGGGTCAGCATACCCAGAATGCAATGAATGAACCTCACCCTGGGATAACAGTCTTCATTACCATGATATCTCCTATGCAAAATAAGTATGATTTGGGATAGGGCTGGGGAGGGCCGCTGCTCAGGCACATCTCTGTCAAGTAAAGGAGATTCAACTGAGGCAGCACAAGGGAACTCTCATCTGGGGACAACAACTGCAGGGAGAACACATATTTTCAGATGAACATGGGAGGGCAGAAGGCTGCCTAATACTGAAGCACCCCCAAACAACAAACCAAATGCAACAACTAGTACAAGCATTCCTGGGGGAAGGTCTGCAGAAGACGGATTTGCATACAGTGATGTCATCCAAGCAGTGGGCCAAAGTTGGCTGGAACCCTCATCTGCATATGAAAAGAGAAAAGGGGTATGCAGGGAATGGCGGCCTTTTGCGGCGCTTGGATGACCCTTAGTTCGCATTAAACACCCCCACCCTCCTTCGGTGTGGGGCTCATGTTGGCAATGCCCCAGCCCCTGAAGCATTCAAGCTGATTTCTTGCAGCAGCTTGGCACTGTAACAGCTCCAGAGCTGCTCTGTAATGCAAGTAAAAGTTTGTGGGCCCTGCAGCACTACCTGTAGTTTGCATTGTGCATTGGAAGGCACAAAGTAAGCAGACAGGAGGAGAAGTCAGGATAGTGCACAAGGGTATAGAAGGGAGGGGCTCAAAAAAAAAGAAGTGGAAACAGACTGCAAACTAGGCTGGAGAGAGACCTGAGACAAAGAGATCTGAATTATATGAAAGCCGACCAGTGGAAACACAAATTATGCAGTCAAGTTTCCCACATTTGGGGAAATCACAGGGGCAGCACACCCAGAGTGCAATGGGTGAGCCTTGCCCTGGGAGAAGCACCTTCATGATCATAGTATCTCACCTGGCAGGTAAGTAGGAGTTGGGCTAAAGCTGGGGAGGGTCGCTGCTTGGGCACCCCCCTGTCAAGTAAAGGAGATCCAACTGAGGCAGCACAAGGGAACTCTCGAAAGAAGAACAAGGCTAGAGGAAGATCTGAGACAAAGAAATCTGACTTTTACCAGAGCTGACCAGAGGAAAGCACAAACACAGTCCCCCACTACCACAAATAATGCAGTCAAGTTTCCCACATTTGGGGAAATCACAGGGGTCAGCATACCCAGAATGCAATGAATGAACCTCACCCTGGGAGAACAATCTTCATGACCATGGTATCTCCTATGCAAAATAAGTATGATTTGGGATAGGGCTGGGGAGGGCCGCTGCTCAGGCACATCTCTGTCAAGTAAAGAAGATTCAACTGAGGCAGCACAAGGGAACTCTCATCTGGGGACAACAACTGCAGGGAGAACACATATTTTCAGATGAACATGGGAGGGCAGAAGGCTGCCTAATACTGAAGCACCCCCAAACAACAAACCAAATGCAACAACTAGTGCAAGCATTCCTGGGGGAAGGCCTGCAGCAGATGGATTTGCATATGGTGATGTCATCCAAGCAGTGGGTCAAAGTTGGCTTCAACCCTCGTCTGCATATGTAAAGAGAAAAGGGGCGTGCAGGGCATGTCGGCCTTTTGCAGCGCTTGGAAGACCCCTAGTTCGCATTAAACACCTCCACGCTCCTTCGGTGTGGGGCTCATGTTGGCTATGCCCCAGCCCCTGAAGCATTCAAGCTGATTTCTTGCAGAAGCTGGGCACTGTAACAGCTCCAGAGCTGCTCTGTATGGCAAGTAAAAGGGTGTGGGCCCTGCAGCACTACCTGTAGTTCGCATTGTGCGCTGGAAGGCACAAAGTAAGCAGATGGGAGAAGTCAGGATAGTGCGCAAGGGCATAGAAGGGAGCGGCTCAAGAAAAGAGAAGTGGAAACAGACAGCAAACTAGGCTGGAGAGCTCTTCTGTCTATATTTTGCAAACCTGCTCTTGTCCTCTCCAGCTGCTCCATGTAGATTTGACGTCTGGCAAGGTGCATAACCCACTGACAAGCAGGCACACTCCTGCATGAGTTTTCTCTCTCACTAGCTGGATGATACACAATCATTTGCATGTGCTCCACCTCCGACACACCACCCACCCAACCACCCAGTGACCAGAGCCACCCACAAGCCAACTGGCTCCGTGATTTAATTTGCACAGTGTAGTCATCCAGGCAGCATGTCCTTCGCAATGGAAGGATCTCTGGTTCCATGGAATCTTCCACATTGGAATGCTGCGGAATAAAAAGGATTTAAATATTCAGCTTGCTAGCATTCAATGTACCTGCGGCTTGGCTTTAGCACATGGGTCTTCATCCTGTGGCCTTCCAGCTGCTGTGAAACTACACATCCCAGCATGCCCTGCCACAGTTTTGCTATTAAGGTATGCTAAAACTGAGGCAGGGTATGCTGGGATGTGTAGTTCCACAGCATCTGGAGGGTCGCAGGTTGAAGACCCATGTTCTAGCATGCCTGTTCTATGATGCATGTACCGTGATGTCACAATCAGCTTGGAATGGGGTGTCTAGCAGGCATTTGCTGACAGCCACTTGAGGGAGACACACATCAGGAGATGCAGCATATCGGAGGTCTTCGATGCCTTTCCAGCAAATGCACACCACCTGCTGCTGGTCTGGACACAAAACAATGCCCACAATCGAAGTCCCAAAATGCCCAACTACAGGATTCATGTAAGTAGTGAATTTAGGAATGAATTTAGAAGTAGGAAATTAAGTTAGTTCACAAGTACATTCAAATTCAGATCTAAAGTCTAGGTAGGCCTCACGTCCTGGCAGCCCCCAGCACTTAAAAATGCCTTGATTAGAGGTAGAGAATTAACTGTAGATAAAAAGTAGACACAAAATAAGACTCCACAGAGCAGTTATCAGGTGTCTTTATCAATTGTTGCATTTAAAAAATCAAGCAATTAGGGAACACAATGTTGCAACAATGTAACCCTATTTGCAAAATAGTACTAAATAAGTTTGTCGATGTAAGACATTTGCAAAGGCGCATCCAAAACACGCTGGAAAATGCAACTGAATCTGTTTTTGGAGGCTAGAATAGGAAATGTGCATCGGTCCTACCAGTACTGAAAGCTCTTCTACCATCTCCCTTTTCTGAAAAGCCATTTAATATATGGTTCCCAGATAGGGGACATATCAGATATTGCCTTTCAAAAGCAGCAAATATCATACCACTTCTATTGCCATCAAAGATAAACATTGATTGTTTTCAGATATTGGATTGAAAAAGCAGTCTTTATTGACATAAAGAAGCAAAAAAACATACATAAACATTACACACATTAGTACTGTGTTGCAGCACAGATAAAACACAATACAAATGCTGTCGGTATAGTACAGTTCAAGAACTACAGCACAGGCCAGCCTACACTATAAATCATGAACTGCACTATACATTTAAACAATACAATAATACAACAGTTAATAAGGCTATGGGTGTGGAGTGTAAGAGGGTGAGGGAATCACAAGCCCGAAGCTTTATTGAAAGACAGACACATATAAAGGGAGGATTAATAAATACAAAGATATCCTTTACTATAGAATGTAGTCCAATCCGGTCTTTCAACTCTTCCACAACTTAAAAACGGATAGTGTTCCCAAGCCTTCCATCCTGGAATATCTTCAGTCTCTCGCCAATGAAGAAAACAATCCCTCCAGCAGACTCTTTAACCACGATACAAGATCACAGCCAAAAGGGCGAGAAGCAACAACACTTGCGTTTAACCAAAATAGCTAAAACTTAGTGGAGGAAAGTGCAGTGCACCAAAACATAAGCTGAC
Source organism: Pseudophryne corroboree (assembly GCF_028390025.1). Classification (NCBI taxonomy): domain Eukaryota; kingdom Metazoa; phylum Chordata; class Amphibia; order Anura; family Myobatrachidae; genus Pseudophryne; species Pseudophryne corroboree. Next base: position 171,381,437 of record NC_086451.1, read on the forward strand.
ACAATCATGGAGAATGCGCCAGCATATATGCTCTTCTATCTATATTTTGCAAACCTGCTCTTGTCCCCTCCAGCTGCTCCATGTAGATTTAACGTCTGGCAAGGTGCATAACCCACTGACAAGCAGGCACACTCCTGCATGAGTTTTCACTCTCACTAGCTGGATGATACACATTCATTTGCATGTGCTCCACCTCCGACACACCGCCCACCCAACCACCCAGTCACCAGAGCCACCCACAAGCCAACTGGCTCCGTGACTTAATTTGCACAGTGCAGTCATCCAGGCAGCATGTCCTTCTCAATGGAATAATCTCTGGTTCCATGGAATCTTCCGCATTGGAATGCTGCGGAACAAAAAGGATTTAAACATTCAGCTTGCTAGCATTCAATGTACCTGCGGCTTGGCTCTAGCACATGGGTCTTCATCCTGTGGCCCTCCAGCTGCTGTGAAACTACACATCCCAGCATGCCCTGCCACAGTTTTGCTATTAAGGTATGCTAAAACTGAGGCAGGGCATGCTGGGATGTGTAGTTCCACAGCAGCTGGAGGGTCGCAGGTTGAAGACCCATGTTCTAGCATGCCTGTTCTATGATGCATGTTCCGTGATGTCACAATCAGCTTGGAATGGGGTATCTAGCAGGCATTTACTGACAGCCACTTGAGGTAGACACACATCAGGAGATGCAGCATATCGGAGGTCTTCGATGCCTTTCCAGCAAATGCACACCACCTGCTGCTAGTCTAGACACAAAACAATGCCCACAATCGAAGTCCCAAAATGCCCAACTACAGGATTCATGTAAGTAGTGAATTTAGGAATGAATTTAGAAGTAGGAAATTAAGTTAGTTCACAAGTACATTCAAATTCAGATCTAAAGTCTAGATAGGCCTCACGTCCTGGCAGCCCCCAGCATTTAAAAATGCCTTGATTAGAGGTAGGGAATTAAATGTAGATAAGAAGTAGACGCAAAATAAGACTCCACAGAGCAGTTATCAGGTGTCTTTATCAATTGTTGCATTTAAAAAATCAAGCAATTAGGGAACACAATGTTGCAACAATGTAACCCTATTTGCAAAATAGTACTAAATAAGTTTGTCGATGTAAGACATTTGCAAAGGCGCATTTAAAACACACTGGAAAATGCAACTGAATCTGTTTTTGGAGGCTAGAATAGGAAATGTGCATCGGTCCAACAAGTACTGAAAGCTCTTCTACCATCTTCCTTTTCTGAAAAGCCATTTAATATATGGTTCCCAGATAGGGGACATATCAGATATTGCCTTTCAAAAGCAGCAAATATCATACCACTTCTATTGCCATCAAAGATAAACATTGATTGTTTTCAGATATTGGATTGAAAAAGCAGTCTTTATTGACATAAAGAAGCAAAAAAACATACATAAACATTACACACATAAGTACTGTGTTGCAGCACAGCCAAAACACAATAAAAATGCTGTCGGTATAGTACAGTTCAAGAACTACAGCACAGGCCAGCCTACACTATAAATCATGAACTGCACTATACATTTAAACTATACAATAATACAACAGTTAATAAGGCTATGTGTGTGGAGTGTAAGAGGGTGAGGGAATCACAAGACCGAAGCTTTATTGTAACACAGACACATATAAGGGGAGGGGCAATAAATAGAAAGGTATCCTTTACTATAGAATGTAGTCCAATCCGACCTCTGTGCTCTTCCACAACTGAAAAACGGATAGTGTTCCCAAGCCTTCCATCCTGGAATATCTTTGGTCTTTCGCCAATGAAGAAAACAATCCCTCCCTCCAGCAGACCCTTCAACCACGATACAAGATCACAGCCAAAAGGCCGAGAAGCAACTACACTTGAACTTAACAAAAATGGCTAAAACTTAGTGGAGGAAAGTGCAGTGCACCAAAACATAAGCTGACACAATCATGGAGAATGTGCCAGCATATATGCTCTTCTATCTATATTTTGCAAACCTGCTCTTGTCCCCTCCAGCTGCTCTATGTAGATTTGACGTCTGGCAAGGTGCATAACCCACTGACAAGCAGGCACACTCCTGCATGAGTTTTCTCTCTCACTAGCTGGATGATACACAATCATTTGCATGTGCTCCACCTCCGACACACCACCCACCCAACCACCCAGTCACCAGAGCCACCCACAAACCAACTAGCTCCGTGATTTAATTTGCACAGTGTAGTCATCCAGGCAGCATGTCCTTCTCAATGGAAGGATCTCTGGTTCCATGGAATCTTCCACATTGGAATGCTGCGGAACAAAAAGGATTTGAATATTCAGCTTGCTAGCATTCAATGTACCTGCGGCTTGGCTCTAGCACATGGGTCTTCATCCTGTGGCCCTCCAGCTGCTGTGAAACTACACATCCCAGCATGCCCTGCCACAGTTTTGCTATTAAGGTATGCTAAAACTGAGGCAGGGCATGCTGGGATGTGTAGTTCCACAGCAGCTGGAGGGTCGCAGGTTGAAGACCCATGTTCTAGCATGCCTGTTCTATGATGCATGTACCGTGATGTCACAATCAGCTTGGAATGGGGTGTCTAGCAGGCATTTGCTGACAGACACTTGAGGGAGACACACATCAGGAGATGCAGCATATCGGAGGTCTTCGATGCCTTTCCAGCAAATGCACACCACCTGCTGCTGGTCTGGACACAAAACAATGCCCACAATCGAAGTCCCAAAATGCCCAACTACAGGATTCATGTAAGTAGTGAATTTAGGAATGAATTTAGAAGTAGGAAATTAAGTTAGTTCACAAGTACATTCAAATTCAGATCTAAAGTCTAGGTAGGCCTCACGTCCTGGCAGCCCCCAGCATTTAAAAATGCCTTGATTAGAGGTAGAGAATTAAATGTAGATAAGAAGTAGACACAAAATAAGACTCCACAGAGCAGTTATCAGGTGTCTTTATCAATTGTTGCATTTAAAAAAGCAAGCAATTAGGGAACACAATGTTGCAACAATGTAACCCTATTTGCAAAATAGTACTAAATAAGTTTGTCGATGTAAGACATTTGCAAAGGCGCATCCAAAACACGCTGGAAAATGCAACTGAATCTGTTTTTGGAGGCTAGAATAGGAAATGAGCATCGGTCCTACAAGTACTGAAAGCTCTTCTCCCATCTCCCTTTTCTGAAAAGCCATTTAATATATGGTTCCCAGATAGGGGACATATCAGATATTGCCTTTCAAAAGCAGCAAATATCATACCACTTCTATTGCCATCAAAGATAAACATTGATTGTTTTCAGATATTGGATTGAAAAAGCAGTCTTTATTGACATAAAGAAGCAAAAAAACATACATAAACATTACACACATAAGTACCGTTTTGCAGCACAGCCAAAACACAATACAAATGCTGTCGGTATAGTACAGTTCAAGAACTACAGCACAGGCCAGCCTACACTATAAATCATGAACTGCACTATACATTTAAACAATACAATAATACAACAGTTAATAAGGCTATGTGTGTGGAGTGTAAGAGGGTGAGGGAATCACAAGCCCGAAGCTTTATTGAAAGACAGACACATATAAAGGGAGGATTAATAAATACAAAGATATCCTTTACTATAGAATGTAGTCCAATCCGGTCTTTCAACTCTTCCACAACTGAAAAACGGATAGTGTTCCCAAGCCTTCCATCCTGGAATATCTTCAGTCTCTCGCCAATGAAGAAAACAATCCCTCCAGCAGACTCTTCAACCACGATACAAGATCACAGCCAAAAGGGCGAGAAGCAACTACACTTGCATTTAACCAAAATGGCTAAAACTTAGTGAAGGAAAGTGCAGTGCACCAAAACATAAGCTGACACAATCATGGAGAATGCGCCAGCATATATGCTCTTCTATCTATATTTTGCAAACCTGCTCTTGTCCCCTCCAGCTGCTCCATGTAGATTTGACGCCTGGCAAGGTGCATAACCCACTGACAAGCAGGCACACTCCTGCATGAGTTTTCACTCTCACTAGCTGGATGATACACATTCATTTGCATGTGCTCCACCTCCGACACACCGCCCACCCAACCACCCAGTCACCAGAGCCACCCACAAGCCAACTGGCTCCGTGATTTAATTTGCACAGTGCAGTCATCCAGGCAGCATGTCCTTCTCAATGGAATAATCTCTGGTTCCATGGAATCTTCCGCATTGGAATGCTGCGGAACAAAAATGATTTAAACATTCAGCTTGCTAGCATTCAATGTACCTGCGGCTTGGCTCTAGCACATGGGTCTTCATCCTGTGGCCCTCCAGCTGCTGTGAAACTACACATCCCAGCATGCCCTGCCACAGTTTTGCTATTAAGGTATGCTAAAACTGAGGCAGGGCATGCTGGTATATGTAGTTCCACAGCAGCTGGAGGGTCGCAGGTTGAAGACCCATATTCTAGCATGCCTGTTCTATGATGCATGTTCCGTGATGTCACAATCAGCTTGGAATGGGGTGTCTAGCATGCATTTGCTGACAGCCACTTGAGGGAGACACACATCAGGAGATGCAGCATATCGGAGGTCTTCGATGCCTTTCCAGCAAATGCACACCACCAGCTGCTGATTTGGACACAAAACAATGCCCACAATTGAAGGCTCAAAATGCCCAACTACAGGATTAATGTAAGTAGTGAATTTAGGAATGAATTTAGAAGTAGGAAATTAAGTTAGTTCACAAGTACATTCAAATTCAGATCTAAAGTCTAGGTAGGCCTCACGTCCTGGCAGCCCCCAGCATTTAAAAATGCCTTGATTAGAGGTAGGGAATTAAATGTAGATAAGAAGTAGACACAAAATAAGACTCCACAGAGCAATTATCAGGTGTCTTTATCAATTGTTGCATTTAAAAAAATCAAGCAATTAGGGAACACAATGTTGCGACAATGTAACCCTATTTGCAAAATAGTACTAAATAAGTTTGTCGATGTAAGACATTTGCAAAGGCGCAAACAAAACACGCTGGAAAATGCAACTGAATCTGTTTTTGGAGGTTAGAATAGATGCAGGATCAAGTAGCTCAATGGGTAGGGTATTTGATTAGAATTCAACAGGTTATAGGTTTGAATCCTGGGTATGATAGTTTGAGGTGTTATTTAATAAAGTATGTTTATATACTAGTCACACATGGCTTACTTGTACAAATGGCATGTCACCAGTTAGTGCTGACTGCTGATATGCCATTTGCACAAACACGCCATGTGTGACTGTATATGCATTTAAGGAGGGCACCCCGGCAATACCACAAACCATTGAGTGTCAAGTATACTAGATATATCTTCATATCTCATGTGCTTTCTCTGAGACCAATCTTGTTATGCCCCTTCCCCACAAGGCATGCGCCTTTTGTCCATATTGCAAAAATGGGGAGGGGGGGGGGCATATAATTATCTGTCACAGGGCACCAAAAAGTCTAGTTATGGCTCTGGTATGCATTATGTAATCTGGCAGACCATATCTCCAACACTGGCTGGTTGGAATAGAAATCCGGTTATCTATGTGAGCAAATGACCATCAACGATTTACTCTCAAACACTAGAAAATGGACAAAAATGGTCCCCTAAACAAATTGGTTAAATTTTGGGTTTAACCAATTTGTGTAATGACCATTTTTGACCACTTTTCTAGTGTTTGGGAGCAAATGGTTAATTGACATTTGCTCCTATACATTACCAGATTTTCATTCCATCCATCCAGACTGGATAGATAGCCTGACAGATAATTGTGTAGTGTACGCCCAGGATAACTGTCAGTTGTGCTTTCTTTTATGACGGCACATAAATGGGTGGGCAGATCCAGAGCAAGCACTGCCCACTCATGCATAGTTGTCAACTGATGTGAAGTTCCAGGGGGCAATCTCAGTTATAAAGAAAAGTATCTGGAAATTGTCCCTAGTTTAAAAAAAAAAATTAAAAAAATTGATCAACTCCATTTATTTAGTATGATATCCCAGGTGATAGGATGCCGGCAGTCAGAACAACATACTTTATTAAATAACACATCTCAAACTACCATACCCAGGATTCAAACCTATAACCTGTTGAATTCTAATCAAACACCCTACCTATTGAGCTATTTGATCCTGCATAAAAATTGTGAACATTATATGAAGCTATTGGTACTTTGAAAAAAAAAGTATCAGCATTACAACGCAGCAGATCCATGCAGTTTGCAGCCACACACTACATGTATCTGCTCAGCCACAATGCTGATTATTTCTTCACAAAGTACAAGGTGAGCTCCAAACAGAATTCTCTAGCTTAGAATTATGCCAAACCTAGAAGTCGGGCCCCCCACCCTGGGATCCCCCAGAGGGAGGCCTGCACCGTCATGCAGCAGGCTTGTCCATTTTGGAAGCAGGCTGATGGGCAGCCCAGGCTTGCTTCAGTCTGGGCTTGGCAGGTCTGGAAGCATGAGCTTGCTTTGGGTATGCCTGACCTTGGGTACGCTTTACCTTGAGGATGAAAGGGCCAAGGGAAAGTACTTTTAGCCTTCTGCGTGGTAGGAGTCATACTAGGTAGGCAAGCTGTTTTAGCAGTAGCCAGATCAGCTACAATCTTATTGAGGTCTTCTCCAAAGAGAGTGTCTCCCTTGAAAGGAAGCACCTCCAGGGTTTTCTTGGAATCCATATCCACCGACCAGGATCTCAACCAGCTGTATAAAGTATTACCTTGGAACTGGCTCTCCACTCCCCATTATCTGGTTATCATGGCTTCCTCCGCCAGTGTCCAGACTCGCTTGCTGAAGCTCGGCCACTTCTTCCTAGCAGCAGGCTCCTGGATCACTGGGCAGCAGAGGTGCTTGGGAGCCGGAAGGGGGCGGAGCAATCAGGCAGGCAGTTGCAGTGCTGCCCAGCTATCTGTGGTGTGAGAAGAAGCAGGGGCACCCCACCGCTGGCAGTGCTGCAGCTAGCGGTGGTGGCAGCGGCGAGGCTGCTGGGCTGGGTCTTTAAAAAGGTGGAAAGAAGGGTGTTACGGCATGGAATGTACAAACTGCGAGACCCTGCTGGTAGCGCCTTTGTCTATTTAGTAGGAAGGGCACGTAACAGCCGGAGGGCAATGGAGGAAGCCCCTTTAGGGCTGGAGCCCGGCGGCAACTGACTCCGTTGTCTCTGGCAGTTCCGCCCCTGGACTAGAGGAATGGTCAAGAACATGGCAACATTTAATGCCAAAAAATGCAAAATCATACACGTCTCAAAAATACAAAGGCTAACTATAATATTAAGGGCATTATAATGGCAAGAGGAAAGCTATCTAAGTATTACTATTTCAGGTGAGCAATGTAACAAAGCAATAGGAAAGGCAAGTCAGATGCTTGTTTGCATAGGTAAAGAACCAGTAGCAGAAAAAAGTAATACAGGTTGAGTATCCCATATCCAAATATTCCGAAATACGGAATATTCCGAAATACGGACTTTTTTGAGTGAGACTGAGATAGTGAAACCTTTGTTTTTTGATGGCTCAGTGTACACAAACTTTGTTTAATACTCAAAGTTATTAAAAATATTGTATTAAATGAACTTCAGACTGTGTGTATAAGGTGTATATGACACATAAATGAATTCTGTGAATGTACACACACTTTGTTTAATGCACAAAGTTATAAAAAATATTGGCTAAAATGACCTTCAGGCTGTGTGTATATGGTATATATGAAACATAAATGCATTCTGTGCTTAGATTTAGGTCCCATCACCATAATATCTCGTTATGGTATGCAATTATTCCAAAATACAGAAAAATCCGATATCCAAAATTCCTCTGGTCCCAAGCATTTTGGATAAGGGATACTCAACCTGTAATGCCACTGTATAGGTCCTTGGTACAGCCACATTTAGAATCCTGTGTTCAGTTCCAGAAGCCATATCTCAAGCGCCTTGAGTCCTGTTGGAGAAAGAGCACTATATAAATAAATAGTATCAAAATTTGTTTCACGGCACCCCTAGGCCAAAGTTTTTTTTATTGAGAAATTCAGAAAAAAATATAAAATTAAGTAAATTGTGTTTATAGCATGTCATCCTCAGGTTCAGTTATGTTGTGAGGGAATGGTTTTGCCAATTTAATAAAGTATAAATAATTTTAATTGGTCCTGGACCACCAAACTATGCTACCAGTGCAAGAACCCCAGTTTGGAAACTACTGCCATAAAATAAACCTTTTTTGTTTTTTTTAAACTACATGTAATACACCTTAGATATCAGTTCCTAAAAGGTTTTAAACCCTTGCATACAGTAAACTACACATATTTAAAAATCCTACACCGGGCACAAGTGCTCACGGGCCAATTTCATGGCAGTCTCGGATAGGAGGGCATTGTGGATTCACCAAGGGAATGCTGATGCTGACTCCAAGAAGCCTCTTCAAGATCGCAGGAGCAGAGTCCTCTGCTTCTGACAAATCCACTGCATGACGCTGGGGCTCTCTTGCAGGAGCCCACACCAGTGGGGGGCACCAGGGGCGGAACTACTGGCAGGGCAGGCAGTGCATTGCACTGGGGCCCCGCCGCACTCAAGGGCCCACAGCCGCCGGCATTACAATGAGTCACAATGACTCATTGTATCATGCCGCAGCCGCACACCAGCGCTCCCGTCGGGTCTGCGTCCTGCGACTCCCGCCGCCCGCCCGTCGTAACGAACAGATCAGGCCAGGGCACTACGGGCAGCAGCCGCAGCACCAGACACGCTGCCACCTCTGTAACACACGAAGAGGGAGGAGGGTCGCTTGGAGATGAGAGGAGCAGCGGCACGGGGGGGAGGAGGAGGAGGAGGGAGGTGAAGGAAGGAGCCGCAGCAGCGCTTTGTTACTGGTGGAGGCGCTGCTGCTGCCCCTCTGCTTCACTATAGGCTGTCTTCCGAGAACAGCCTATAGTGAAGCAGAGGGGCAGCAGCAGCAGCGCCTCCACCAATAACACAGCGCTGCTGCGGCTCCCTCCTCCACCTCCCTCCTCCTCCTTCTCTACTGCCCGGGAATCGTCAAGCTGCACGAGGAGCCTGAGCCAGCGGAGAGGGTAAGTATAATTCTTCTTTCTTTCTTTCTTTCTTTCTTTCTTTCTTTCTTTCTTTCTTTCTTTCTTTCTTTCGTCTCTTTCTTTCTTTGTTGGGACTGCCTGCCGCTATGTGTAAAAAGGGGGAATCTGCCTGCCGCTATGTGTAAAAAGGGGGAATCTGCCTGCCGCTATGTGTAAAAAGGGGGAATCTGCCTGCCGCTATGTGTAAAAAGGGGGAATCTGCCTGCAGCTATGTGTAAAAGGGGGGAATCTGCCTGCAGCTATGTGTTAAAAGGGGGAATCTGCCTGCAGCTATGTGTAAAAAGGGGGACTGCCTGCCGCAATGTGTAAAAAGGGGGAATCTGCCTGCCGCTATGTGTAAAAAGGGGGAATCTGCCTGCAGCTATGTGTAAAAAGGGGGACTGCCTGCCGCAATGTGTAAAAAGGGGGAATCTGCCTGCCGCAATGTGTAAAAAGGGGGAAGCTGCTTGCCGCAATGTGTAAAAAGGGGGAATCTGCTTGCCGCAATGTGTAACAAGGGGGAATCTGCCTGCCGTAATGTGTAACAAGGGGGATGCTGTCTGCCGTAATGTGTAACAAGGGCACGCTGTCTGCCATAATGTGTAACAAGGGCAAGCTGTCTGCTGTAATGTGTAACAAGGGCAAGCTGTCTGCTGTAATGTGTAAAAAGTGTACGATGTCTGCCATTATGTGTAACAAGGGCAGGCTGACTGCTGTTATGTGAAAAAAGTGTACGCTGTCTGCCGCTATGTTTAACAAGGGCAGGCTGTCTGCCGTTATGTGTAAAAAGTGTACGCTGTCTGCCACTATGTTTAACAAGGGCAGGCTGTCTGCCGTTATGTGAAAAAAATGTACGCTGTCTGCCGCTATGTGTAACAAGGGCACACTGTCTGCCGTTGTGTAAAAAAGGGGGATGCTGTCTGCCGTAATGTGTAAAAAGGGGACGCTGTCTGCTGTAATGTGTAAAAAGAGGATGCTGTCTGCTGTAATGTGTAAAAAGAGGAATCTGTCCGCCGTAAGGTGTAAAAGGGTCTCTACCTGGTGTAGTGGTGCTACTGTGCGGCGTAATTTGAATAATGGAGACTACTGTGCACCGTTTTATGAATTGGTATTATTTTGTGGCCACACCCCTTAACCACGAAGCCACGCCACTATGTTTTTTTGCGCGCGCCTACGGCGCGCACTGCCCCTGTTTTGCATGCAGGGGTGGGGCTCCAATGCCGTTTCTTGCACACACTGCTAAAATGTCTAGTTACGGCACTGTTGCTAGGTATCCACTTCCCTGAGCAGGCCCCCCTCACCAGATCCTCTCCAGGGGTGAGGGGGTGGACTTGGATGGGATGGGATGGGGGGGGGGCCCAAGCCATTTTGTCGCACATGGGCCCACTGCTCGCTAGTTCCGCCACTGGGGGGCACGTCTAAAACTCTTCAGTCAGTTCTGGATTCATTCGGACCTGGACTCGTGGGTTTTACAAATAGTGTCCAAAGGGTACAAACTGGGGTTTCAAGAAGTTCCCCCTCACCGATTGTTCAAATCAGCCTTAGTCAGCAGGGAGAAGGTTTTTATTCAAGCCTCTTCGTGGTCCCGAAGCCGGACGGCTCAGTCAGACCAATCTTAAATCTGAAATCCCTTAATTTCTACCTAAAGAAATTCAATTTCAAGATGGAATCTCTCAGGGTAGTGATCTCCAGTCCGGGGGATAAAGGAGATTTCATGGTTTTGGTAGACATAAAGGATGCCTACTTACATGTTCCCATTTAGCCACTGCATCAAGCTACCTGAGGTTTGCAATTCAGGATTGTCATTACCAATTTCAGACGTTGCCGTTTGGTCTGTCCACGGCTCCGAGGATTTTCACCAGGGTGATGGCGGAAATGATGGTTCTCCTTCGCAAGCAAGGAGTCACAATTATCCCGTACTTGGATGATCTCCTGATAAAGGCGAGATCCCGGTACCAGTTGGTGCAAAACATCTACTCTCCCTGACAGTTCTTTAACAACATGGTTGGCTCCTAAACTTGCCAAAATCGCAGTTGGTCCTAATGACGCGGTTGTTGTTTTTGGGAGTGATACTGGACACAGAAGAGGTTTTTTTCTAGTGGAATGGCTCTGGAGATCCAGAGTCTGGTCAAACAAATTCTGAAACTAGCAAGAGTGTTAATCCATCAATGCATTCGGTTGCTGGGGAAGATGGTTGCGGCCTACGAGGCCATTCAGTTTGGCAGGCTCCATGCCAGAGTGTTCCAGTGGGACCTGTTGGACAAGTGGTCCGGATCCCACCTACACATGCACCGGAGGATAATCCTGTCTTCCAAGACCAGAATCTCACTCCATTGGTGGCTGCACAGTTCTCACCACCTAGAGGGGCGATGGTTTGGGATCCAGGACGGGATCCTAGGGACCACGGATGCAACCCTCCGAGGCTGGGGAGCAGTCACACAGGGGGAAAACATCCAAGGAAGATGGTCAAGTCAGGAAAGTTGTCTCCACATAAATGTTCTGGAGTTAAGGGCCATTTAATAACTGCAGACACAGTACGCACTGGGACGGGTGCCCAGCATCCTCTACGGACTAAGAGAAAAGGATTTACCAGTAGGTATTAAAATCCTATTTTCTCTAAAGTCCTAGAGGATGCTGGGGACTCCGTAAGGACCATGGGGATAGACGGGCTCCGCAGGAGACATGGGCACTTTAAGAAAGACTTTAGTTCTGGGTGTGCACTGGCTCCTCCCTCTATGCCCCTCCTCCAGACCTCAGTTTGATACTGTGCCCAGTGGAGACTGGGTGCTTTTCAGGAGCTCTCCTGAGCTTTCTGACAGAAAGTATTTTGTTAGGTTTTTAATTTTCAGGGAGCACTGCTGGCAACAGACTCCCTCATCGAGGGACTGAGGGGAGAGAAGCAGCCCTACTCTCTGAGTTGCAAGGTCCTGCTTCTTAGGCTACTGGACACCATTAGCTCCAGAGGGATTGGTACGCAGGATCTCACCCTCGCCGTCCGTCCCAGAGCCGCGCCTCCGTCCCCCTCGCAGAGCCGGAAGATAGAAGCCGGGTGAGTATGAGAAGAAAAGAAGACTTCAGAGGCGGCAGAAGACTTCATGATCTTCACTGAGGTAACGCACAGCACTGCAGCTGTGTGCCTTTGCTCCCATACACCTCACATACTCCGGTCACTGTAAGGGTGCAGGGCGCAGGGGGGGGCGCCCTGGGCAGCAATATAAACCTCTTTCGCAAAAATATAACATATATACAGCTGGGCACTGTATAAATGTATGAGCCCCCACCAATTTTACAGTTTAAGCGGGACAGAAGCCCGCCTCCAAGGGGGCGGGGCTTCTCCCTCAGCACTCACCAGCGCCATTTTTTCTCCACAGCACCGCTGAGAGGAAGCTCCCCGGACTCTACCCTGCTTATACCACGTTAGACAAGAGGGTTGAAAAGAGGGGGGGGGGGCACATAATTCGCAAATTACATACAGCAGCACTACTGGGCAAACATTAAGTTACTGTTTTATTCCTGGGTTATATAGCGCTGGGGTGTGTGCTGGCATACTCCCTCTCTGTCTCTCCAAAGGGCCTTGTGGGGAAACTGTCTTCAGAAAAAGCATTCCCTGTGTGTGTGGTGTGTCGGTACACGTGTGTCGACATGTCTGAGGAAGAAGGCTATATTAGAGAGGAGCGGGAGCAAATGAATGTGGTGTCTCCGCTGACAGCTGATTGGATGGATATGTGGAATGTTTTAAATGCTAGTGTAAACTCATTGCACAAAAGATTAGACAAGGCAGAAGCTTTGGGACAGTCAGGGTCTCAACCCATGCCTGATCCTATGTTGCAGGGACTGTCAGGGTCTTATAAGCGCCCACTATCCCAGTTTGTTGACACAGATACCGACACGGATTCTGACTCCAGTGTCGATTACGATGATGCAAAGTTACAGCCAAAATTGGCAAAATCCATTCGATTTATGATTATGGCAATAAAAGATGTTTTGCACATCACAGAGTAACCCCCTGTCGCTGACAAGAGGGTACATATGTACAAGGGAAAGAAGCCTGAGGTAACCTTTCCCCCCTCACACGAGCTGAACGAGTTATGTGAAAAAGCTTGGAAATCTCCAGATAAAAGACTGCAGATTTCCAAAAGGATTCTTATGGCGTATCCTTTCCCATCAACGGATAGGTTACGATGGGAATCCTCCCCTAGGGTGGACAAAGCATTAACACGCTTATCCAAGAAGGTAGCCCTCCCGTCCCAGGATACGGCTACCCTCAAAGAGTGTGCTGACCGCAAACAGGAGATTACCCTAAAGTCCATTTATACACATTCAGGTACCTTACTCAGACCGGCAATTGCGTCGACCTGGGTGTGTAGTGCTGTAGCGGCATGGACAAATGCCTTATCTGAGGGGATGGATAGCCTAGACAAGGATACTATTTTATTGACCCTGGGGCATATAAGAGATGCTGTCCTATATATGTGTGTATGCAAACTACCGGTGGGGCTGCAGGGCCCACACCCTTTTACTTGTCTTGTAGAGCAGCTCTGAAGCTGTTACAGTGCCCAGCTGCTGCAAGAAATCAGCTTGAATGCTTCAGGGGCTTGGGCATGGCCAACATGAGCCCCACACCGAAGGAGGGTGGGGGTGTTTAATGCAAACTTGGGGTTATCCAAGCGCCGCAAAAGACCGCCATGCCCCGCATGCCCCTTTTCTCTTTTCATATACAGATGAGGGTTCCAGCCAACTTTGGCCCACTGCTTGGATGACATCACCGAATGCAAATCCGTCTGCTGCAGACCTTCCCCCAGGAATGCTTGCAATAGTTGTTGCATATGGTTTTAATGTCTGAGGGTGCTTCAGTATTAGGCAGCCTTCCGCCCTCCCATGTTCATCTGAAAAGATGTGGTCTCCCTGCAGTTGTTGTCCTCAGACGAGAGTTCCCTTGTGCTTCCTCAGTTAAATCTCCTTAACTTGACGAGGGTGTGCCCGAGCAGCCGCCCTCCCCAGCCCTTTCCCAACACATACTTATCTTGCATATGAGATCTCTTGATCATGAAGATAGTTCTCACAGGTTGAGGTTCATCCTGGCCCCGCTCCCCGCTGGAGAGCGCTGATGGGGACAGCAGCGGGGCTTCAGCAGCAGGGTGAGTATGTGTGGCCAGAGACCTCCCTTCCCATGTGCAGGCCTGCAGAGTGTGCCGCGCAGGATGGGGCATGTGACACTCTCCCTCCCTGGGGCTCTTCCAGATGTAGCTCCTCAGCAGTATTTTTCCCGGGCTGCGCGGCGCTCTCCCCGACTGGCATCCGCCCTGGAACACTGCCTTCCTCAACGCAACATCAGCAGGGGGCCCGGGCCTCATCACCATCCCAGGTCTTTCTCATGTATGTATCATGTATGTGTGTGTGATATATGTATGAATCATATATGTTTGTGATATCTATCTATCTATCTATCTATCGTATGTGTGTGTATATATGTATCTATCATGTATGTATGTATCTATCTTGTATGTATGTGTTCTATCTATCTATCTATCTATCTATCTATCTATCGTGTGTGTGATATATGTATGTATCTATCATGTATGTGTTATATGTATGTATCACACCTTCCTCTATACATATACATACTGTGACAAGAACACTGGGATAGTGTTTGAGGGCAGGTATATTTGTCCCAGGTTCTTGTCTTACATGTTTTAGAAAATGTTAACTTCTAGGAAAAATGCTTTTTGTTTTGTCTGAACCTTTTCAGTTTGCTGTAAAAGCTGGGTAAAGGCTCTGAGAGAGAGATAAGGCGAGTTCTAGACATTGGGCCCAGTTCGGGTCTTTGGCCTCACAGAGGGCTAATCAGGGTTTCAGCTGTGTAAGAGTGATATAGTGCTTCTAACCTGATTAGTATGGGCAGACTGCCTGGGAAGGCTGCAGGATCTGTGTGTGAGAGACACGCTTTCTGATGCAAGTAAGCTATACAGTATGTACTGAAGAACTCTGTGTTTTGTTTAGTGACAGTTAGGAACGTCTTATGTTTAGTTAGTGCCGGACAGGCAAGGTATTTTTATTTTGGGGTTTGTTTTATTTTCTGTTTCAATAAAACTGGCCGGGGTCAGTTGTACCAGAAACTGGACTTGTGTTGTTCCTCAGCTGCTGCGTGCTGCCATATTCCCCAGGAAAAGGCACCTTGCACCCCTACAGTGTTACAACTTGGTGGAGAATGCGAGCAGGCCGTTCTGCGCATAAGTGAAAGCAGCAGCTTTGTGAGGCCTGCAGAAAACGGTGGTTTATGCAGATACAGCCCAGTGTGAAGTTACTGAGACTCACCCCTGAGGGTTTGATATATGTCCTGGGTGAAAGCAGCTGCAAAGCCGCCTGAAAAATCTGTTGACATGGAGGATCTGCTTAAAGCCTTGCTGCAAGCTACAGCGGCTCAGCAGGAGGCCAACCGACAGCAGCAGGTGGCAATGGAGGAAAATTGGAGACTACAGCAGGAGGCCAACAGACAGCAGCAGGTGGCAATGGAGGAAAATAAGAGACAACAGCAGGCAGTTGTTGATGAACTTTACAGGCAACAGCGTCAGGATAGAGAGGCCTTAGCAGAAGTGGTGCAGAGACTTGCAGCTCGGGTTGGAGATGTGGCCGTCAGTGCTCCAACCAGCTCTAGTTCTATACGAGCCAGTCACTTCCTGCAGAAAATGACAGAGGCTGATGATGTGGAGGCCTATCTGACCACGTTTGAAAGGACTGCCGAGCGTGAGAACTGGCCGAAAGCACAGTGGGCCAGTCTGCTGGCACCTTTCCTGTCAGGTGAGCCCCAAAAAGCTTACTTTGATTTAAGCCCTGCTGAGGCTCGGGACTATGATAAACTAAAGACTGAGATCCTGACCCGCCTGGGAGTCACGCTGTCAGTACGAGCACAACGGGTGCACCGTTGGCTGTACGCCATGGAGAAGCCTCCGCGCTCCCAGATGCACGACCTTATTCAGCTAACAAAAAAATGGCTACAGCCAGAGACATTAACTGGTCCCCAGATGGTGGAAAGAGTCGTCATGGACCGCTACTTGAGATCTTTGCCCATGGTCCTGCGCAAGTGGGTGAGCCATGGAAACCCGGGTACTGCTGACCAATTAGTGGACATGGTAGAGAGGTATTTGGCAGCAGAGGAACTACTGATGACCACCCAGCAACCCATAGATCCTCGACAGCGCCCTTCAGTAAAGACTGGTAAGACTGTTCCGTGGGAAAACGTTGCTGGGCGGTTAAGAGAACGCAAGGCTGGAGAGACTGTAAACACTGGCCCTGGAAACAGGCCAATGGGGCTAGAACGGTCTATGCTGCCCAAATGGGTTGATAATCGTGTGGTTAAATGTTTTAGGTGTGGTATGCCAGGTCATGTTATTGCCAATTGCCCAGTCACGCAAGAACCCATGCAATGTGATGCTGCCTTTGAATGTCGCAGAATGTCTTTCTTTACTAGGTTAGCCTGTACTGTGGTACCTTCACCTGAGCTGGAAAAACAAATGTGTGATGTGTTCTTAGAAGGTAACCGGGTAGAGGCCTTGCTAGATTCAGGAAGTTTAGTTACCCTCGTGAAAGCTGGGTTAGTGAACCCCTTAAAGGTCCAGCAAATACCTATTGGGGTAACTTGCATACATGGGGATACCCAACATTATGCCACTGCTGAGGTGAATATAGAAACTTGTTGTGGGTCAGCAATGGTTAAAGTGGGACTGGTCCCTACCTTGGTGCATGAGGCCATAATAGGGAGGGATTTTCCTCATTTTTGGAAACTGTGGGAATCACGGTTATCAACAGATGTGAGAAGTAAAAAGCCAGTTGATAATACCGGTGATTTTATGGATGTACGTGGGTCTTCGGAACTTTCTGGCCCTTTGCCTTTTGCTAGTTTGGCTGGGGAAGTGACAGATGGGGAGTCCAGTGAGGACCCTCTTGCCGGGAACAGAGACATAGTAGTTAGAACTGAAAGCGTGCCTGACCTGGAGGTAAAGAAGGATCTGTTTGCGTCTGAACAGTTAAAGGATCCTACCTTAATAAAGGCTAGAGAGAATGTTAAGATTGTTAATGGGGAACCTGTGGTACCAGGTGACAGGGTTACGTATCCCCACATGGCCATCTGTAATGAGCTCTTGTACCACATTGTCAAAAGGGGCGAGGATGTGGTGGAACAGCTGGTAGTTCCCCAGCCTTATCGGAGAACGGTACTAGATTTAGCTCATAGTCACGTTACCGCAGGACATTTAGGGGCAGAAAAAACCACTGAAAGAGTTTTACAAAG
Organism: Pseudophryne corroboree; assembly: GCF_028390025.1. Lineage (NCBI taxonomy): Eukaryota > Metazoa > Chordata > Amphibia > Anura > Myobatrachidae > Pseudophryne > Pseudophryne corroboree. The sequence continues at coordinate 171,398,744 of NC_086451.1, forward strand.
GTTCTTTTGGTCAGGGGTTTATAAAGAAGTGTCTGAATATTGTTCTTCCTGTCCTGAATGCCAGTATCATGCCCCTAGACCCCATTTCAGGAGCCCACTAGTTCCCATGCCTATTATAGAGGTCCCGTTTGACAGAATAGCCATGGATCTCGTGGGGCCCTTGTTAAAGTCTGCTCGGGGCCATCAGTATATCCTGGTAATTATGGACTATGCCACTCGATATCCTGAGGCAGTCCCTTTACGCACTATCACAACCAAGGCGATAGCTAGGGAGCTGGTGCAGGTATTTAGTAGAGTGGGAATACCAAAAGAAATTTTGACTGACCAAGGTACTCCATTTATGTCAAGGATCATGAAAGAATTGTGCAAGTTATTTAAGGTCACTCACCTCAGGACGTCCATCTACCATCCCCAAACTGACGGGTTGGTGGAAAGGTTTAATAAAACATTAAAAAGTATGTTAAAAAAGGTTGTTGAGAGAGATGGGAAAAACTGGGATTGTTTGTTGCCCTACTTGTTAATGGCCATCAGAGAAGTTCCTCAGTCCTCTACGGGGTTTTCTCCATTTGATTTGTTGTATGGTAGACACCCCAGAGGGCTGTTGGATGTTGCCAAAGAGACGTGGGAAGGACAGCCCACTCCTTATAGAAGCGTTATTGAGCATGTAACACAAATGCAGGATAGGATTGCAGCCGTGGTACCTGTTGTCAGAGAGCACATGGAACAGGCCCAAAGTGCTCAACAGAGGGTCTATAACCGGAGTGCCAAGATACGGGAATTTGCTCCTGGAGATAGAGTTCTTGTTTTGGTACCCACTGTGGAAAGCAAATTCCTAGCTAAATGGCAGGGTCCATTTGAGATTAGGGAAAAAATGAATGAGGTTAATTACAAAGTATACCAGCCGGGAAAGAGAAAACCCGAACAGATCTACCATGTTAACTTAATCAAACCCTGGAAAGATAGGTTGTCTCTGTCAGCGGAGCCTTGCCCTTCGGTGTCTTCACCCCGGTTGCTTCCCGCAGTGAAGGTGTCAGAGACATTATCAGCTGATCAGAACAATCAGGTTAAAGAATTTCTCATCCAAAATAGGGAGGTATTTTCAGAGCTGCCTGGCCGAACGACCATAATAAAACATGACATTGTCACAGAACCAGGGGTCAGGGTTCATTTAAAGCCATATAGGATTCCTGAAGCTCAGCGAGAAGCTATTTCTAAGGAAGTTAAAACCATGTTAGAACTTGGAGTCATAGAGGAGTCTAACAGTGAGTGGTCCAGTCCCATAGTGCTCATCCCGAAGCCCGACGGTAGCATACGCTTCTGTAATGACTTTCGTAAGTTAAATGAGGTGTCCAAGTTTGACGCATACCCCATGCCCCGTGTGGATGAGCTTGTAGAAAGGCTGGGAACAGCCAGGTTTCTCACCACATTGGACCTGACCAAAGGTTACTGGCAAATACCTTTATCTGATAGCGCCAAAGAAAAAACAGCCTTTTCGGTTCCGGAGGGGCTGTACCAGTATAAGATGTTACCCTTTGGGTTGCATGGGGCTCCAGCAACCTTTCAACGGGCGATGGATAAAATTTTGAGGCCCCATAGAAAATATGCAGCTGCCTATTTGGATGATGTGGTAATTCACAGTACAGACTGGGGGTCACATTTGGTTAAAGTACAAGCAGTACTGGACTCAATCAGAGAGGCAGGGTTAACTGCTAACCCAAAGAAGTGCTGCCTCGCAATGGAGGAGGTCAAATACTTGGGCTTCACCATAGGCAGAGGTCTGATTAGGCCCCAATTGAATAAAGTTGATGCTATTCAAAACTGGCCTCGTCCAGTGAATAAAAAACAGGTAAGGGCTTTTTTGGGAATTACTGGGTACTATAGACGGTTTATTCCTAATTTTGCGACCACAGCGGTGCCGTTGTCAGACCTTACCAAAGGGAAGCAGTCAAATGTGGTGAAATGGAACCCTGATGCAGAAAAGGCGTTCCAAGCGTTAAAAGTGGCTTTGTGTTCACAACCGGTGTTGATAACACCAGATTTTTCAAAAGAATTTGTGGTACAGACAGATGCCTCAGAGGTAGGGATAGGTGCTGTGCTGTCCCAAACCAGAGATGGGGACGAACACCCTATCATTTATTTGAGTAGGAAACTCAATGAGCATGAAAAAAGGTATGCCATTGTGGAAAAGGAGGCTTTGGCCATTAAGTGGGCACTAGATACCTTGAGATATTACCTCTTGGGTAGACAATTCAGACTAGTGACAGACCATGCCCCTTTAAAATGGATGTATGTAAATAGAGGCAAGAATGCTCGTGTAACTAGATGGTTTCTAGCGTTGCAGGACTTTAAGTTTACTGTCGAACATAGACCGGGAACACAATTGGCCAACGCAGATGCATTGTCTCGCATCTTCTGTTTGGGGGCTACAAGTGTTCCGGCCCCTAGGTCGAAACAGGGGAGGGGGATATGTGACAAGAACACTGGGATAGTGTTTGAGGGCAGGTATATTTGTCCCAGGTTCTTGTCTTACATGTTTTAGAAAATGTTAACTTCTAGGAAAAATGCTTTTTGTTTTGTCTGAACCTTTTCAGTTTGCTGTAAAAGCTGGGTAAAGGCTCTGAGAGAGAGATAAGGCGAGTTCTAGACATTGGGCCCAGTTCGGGTCTTTGGCCTCACAGAGGGCTAATCAGGGTTTCAGCTGTGTAAGAGTGATATAGTGCTTCTAACCTGATTAGTATGGGCAGACTGCCTGGGAAGGCTGCAGGATCTGTGTGTGAGAGACACGCTTTCTGATGCAAGTAAGCTATACAGTATGTACTGAAGAACTCTGTGTTTTGTTTAGTGACAGTTAGGAACGTCTTATGTTTAGTTAGTGCCGGACAGGCAAGGTATTTTTATTTTGGGGTTTGTTTTATTTTCTGTTTCAATAAAACTGGCCGGGGTCAGTTGTACCAGAAACTGGACTTGTGTTGTTCCTCAGCTGCTGCGTGCTGCCATATTCCCCAGGAAAAGGCACCTTGCACCCCTACAGTGTTACAATACATACATACATACATACATACATACATACACACACCTATATCTGTACGTACACTGACATACACACACCAACATCTATACATAAACACGCTGACCCCTAAACGTACACCAACGTACCCACATGTGAATCTATACATACATGTGCTGACACCTGGACATACACTGATGTACCCACACCTAACATCTATACATACACATGCTAACAACTGGACGTATACAGACGTAACCACATTTGCATCCATGCATATATAGATGTAGGTGTGTGTACGTCAGTGTACGTCCAGGTGTCAACGCGTGTATGTATAGATGCAGGTGTGGGTACGTCTGTGTATGTCCAGGTGTCAGAATGTGTATGTATAGATGCAGGTGTGGGAACGTCAGTGTAGGTTCAGGTGTCAGCGCGTGTATGTATAGATGCAGGTGCTTGTATGTCCAGATGTCAGTGCATGTATGTATAGATGCAAGTGTGGGTACGTCGGTGTATGTCCATTTGTCAGCGCGTGTATATATAGATGCAGGTGCTTGTATGTTGGTGTATGTCCAGGTGTCAGCATGTGTATGTATAGATGCAGGTGTGGGAATGTTGGTGTATGTCCAGGTGTCAGGGCGTGTATGTATGGATATTAGGTGTGGGTACATCAGTGTATGTCCAGGTGTTAGCGCATGTATGTATAGATGCAGGATAATAATCGCACAGCGTGCCCCCCGCCAACCACAAACCTCCCCCACCCCCCTGTATGACATAAACACCGCTAATTCCACTTACACACAATAATTTCAGTTTGCGACCAGGAGCCGGCAATGTATGTGCACCCAAATGAAGCCACTGTACATGCCCTGCAGGCTGCTATGTACTGCACAGGTGCAACAAATTTAAATGCCCTATCTTTAAAATGGGGCATATTTTACTAAATTAAAAAAACCTGTAACTTTCTGTAAAACCTTAACCCCAAAAGGCACTACACTAACATCGGGGTGTAGAGTTGGATGTTGATCCAAGGCACCAACAGGCTAAAGCTTTGACTGTTCCCAGGATGCCTTGCACCGCCTCCTCTATAACCCTGCCCAGTGGCGTAACTAGACCTTTGTGGGCCCCATAGCAAAATTCTGAATGGGCCCACCAGCACTCAACAAGAATGAGTGGCGTTTGGGGTCAGAAAAGTAGAGGGGAAGGGGTCTGACAGAGTAGGGGGCAGGACATGAATGAATAGAAACTGAGGTGTCCATTATATAAAGAAATACAGTATGTGTGTCTGTGTGTATATCACACACACACATATAAGGGAAATTCAAATGCCCTCAATTATTGCGCCCATTACACTCTGGTTTAGGTGCACAAAGCACCTAAACCTGAATAAAGTAATGGGCGCGATCGTGAAAAGACACCGTTTGGTTGCCCAAATGGGTCTCTTTGCTCACATTTCAGCTTGTTTCCCCTGGGGGTAGCGAGCTGAAATAAACATGTCGCACCCGTTGGCAGCAACATTAGAATAGCTGCTGACGGGCACGATTGAGGGAGGAAAGGGACATTTGAATCCAGCCCATAGATGCAATGTGAATATGTAATTTGTACCTTCCTATCTTAAAATGTATATAGTAGTGTATACACTAGAGGTCTTTCCGAACCCCCTAATCCTAACATTGTAATTTGCTTTAGGGCGCACCTCCAATTAGTCTAGTGTTTCGTATTTTCACATTAAATACTTTCTTGCATTGGTTGGTTAAAGATTAGATCGTATATTTTTCTAGATATAGCTGTGCATAGTCTACAAGGCTACATGCTTCTCCCCTAACTAGAGATGTGCAGCGGGCATTTTTCGTGTTTCATGTTTTGGTTTCGGATCCGCAGTTGTGTTTTGGATACGGACGCGTTTTGGCAAAACCACCCTTTCGTGTTTTGGATTTGGGTGATTTTTTTTTAAAACCTCAAACAGCTAAAATCATAGAATTTGGGGGTCATTTTGATCCTATAGTATTAAGCTCAATAACCATAATTTCTACTCCTTTCCAATCTATTCTGAACACCTCACACCTCCCAATATTATTTTTAGTCCTAAAATTTGCACCAAGGTCCCTGGATGACTAAGCTAAGCGACCCAAGTGGGCAGCACAAACACCTGGCCCATCTAGGAGTGGCACTGCAGTGTCAGACAGGATGGCACTTAAAAAAATAGCCCCAAACAGCACATGATGCAAAGATAAATAAAAAAAGAGGCGCAAGATGAAATTGTAGTGTGTCTCTCCTGCTCAGTGTCAGTTCTCAGTAGTATCCTCATCAGTGCTCAGTATCACTGCTCATTGTCTTGTGCTGCATTGTGGTGCTCAGTATACTAGAGTACATTACTAATAGTCCAGTGCTGCATCTTGCTGCTCAGTGTCAGTTCTAGTATCCTCATCAGTGCTCAGTATCACTGCTCATTGTTTTGTGCTGCATTGTGGTGCTCAGTATACTACAGAACATTACTAATAGTCCAGTGCTGCATCTGGCTGCTCAGTGTCAGTTCTAGTAATCTCATCAGTGCTCCGTATCACTGCTCATTGTCTTGTGGTGCTCAGTATACTACAGTACATTACTAATACTCCAGTGTCTTGTGCCGCATATGGCTGCTGTAGGGTGCTGTGGTAGTGTCCTGTCACTGTGCATATGTCATCATTCCAGTCACAGTGACATACCCACCAACTGTACCTTTTTAATAGGTACAGTACCTTTTTTTCATGGTCTGTACCTATTTTTGGCTCTCCAAACTTCCATTGAAAGTATAGGAAAAGGGGCGTGACCACGCCCCCTTTACCCGTGACCACGCCCCTTTTCCTAATTTGTACCAATTTTTGTGTGTAAAATGTTGGAGGGTATGCAGTGATATCTGGTATCTATCTAGTGGTATCTAATTCCAGACATTACCACCGTCTAATTCCAGATATATTACTGGCATATAATTCCACACATTAAAAAATGGAGAACAAAAAGGTGGAGGGTAAAATAGGGAAAGATCAAGATCCACTTCCACCTAGTGCTGAAGCTGCTGCCACTAGTCAAGGCAGAGACAATTCAATGCCATCAACATTATGTAATGATTATACGATACATTATATATCATATCATTGTATGGTTGTAAAATACAACTTAAAAACTTTAATGAATAAATACATAAAGTAGCTTTTATGTAACCTTTTTAAACCTATTAGCATAGACCGAATCTCATCGTGTGTATAGGCCTTTAGTTCAACAACAGCATGGGACCAGTTAGTGTGTTTTGACCACTGCACAGCACCTGGTGTTATATAGTAAGCACCACTATGGCATAGTATACAGCATTATGGGCCTGATATGAGTGTGACCAGCGGTGATGTGGAATGCAGTAGGAGGTGCTGTTTAGTAAGCACCACTTCTATATTCACCATGCAGTATATTGTGTGAATATAGAAGTGTTGGCTGTGTTATGTATTAGAGTAATTATTGCAGCTCCCAGCTAAAATTGCAACAATGTAATTTAGTGACAAGCTGCAGAGATTAACCCTTTCTGTGGCTGCTGCACAACCTCTATTCATATCGCTGAATTCAATTAGGGAGATGTTCTCACCCCGCGAGCAAGCGCAGGTATATGCCACACTTATGGTAACATTGGATTTGCAGATATTTTCTAGCAGGGGTGTTTCTAAACAATTTGGCTTCAAATGCGTGCCCCCCGCCACCATTGGCATTAAAAATTGCGCCCCTCCCCCATATATATATATATATATATATATATATATATATATAAAAAACTATATTTGCGTGAGCGCTCCGGACGGGATGGGGGGGCGTGACCTCGCAAAAATGGGTATGGTCTCCATAAAATGGGCGTAGCCTTGCAGGCAAAGACTACCTTACACCCCAGTTCTTGACCCTGCACCAACAGACCTCGGCCACCACAGGGAAAAAAGTACAGTAATTTCCACCATGTTAAGCCCCACACATTAATGCCCTTTGGAACATATTATGTCACTCACCACAATATCTGTGATACACTATGCCCTACAGTAAAGCTTCTAATTACTTTTACAAAAACTGCTCAATGCCAAGAGTTTCACGTGCTGGGTGTCATGCTCATTGCCAGGGGTTTCACTCTCTGGGTGTCATGCTCATTGCCAGGGGGAACGCAGTAGGAGGTGTTATATAGTAAGCACCACTATGGCATAGTATATAGCATTATATATATTGTGAGCACTGGTGATGTTGAGTGCAGTAGAGCTGCTGCTGGGTAATTACAATTGACTACAACCACCAATATATTCTGCTGCACTATATATATGCAAAGCTAATTCTGCTGGGTAATTACAACTGACTACAACCACCAATATATTCTGCTGCACTATATCTATATTTGCAAAGCTAATTCTGCTGGGTAATTACAATTGACTACAACCACCAATATATTCTGCTGCACTATATCTATATATGCAAAGCTAATTCTGCTGAGTAATTACAATTGACTACAACCACCAATATATTCTGCTGCACTATATCTATATATGCAAAGCTAATTCTGCTGGGTAATGCAAATTGAAACATTATTGCATAGTATGTGATTTTGAAGTACTTTTTTAAAGTTTTGAATGATATAGACCCAGTTTAATCTTTGTGGAATGCCTGGTTGTTGTTTTTACGGTAATTTATTGCCTGGCATTTGAGGGGATGGGGTGTGGTTACAGATTTCAATTATTGGTTTCACTTGTAATAGTCTTCTACTTAAGTCCAATGGTGTAGGCTGTGCAAAGCCGTTTGGCTGTGCATTTATTGATCTAAGCGTGCATTTTTATCAAAGCGTGATAAAATTGACACATAACAGCAGTGTTCAATTAGCGTTCAATCGAAGTGAAAAAGAAGGAAAACAGAAGCACACCAATCTAACAAAACAAAAAAAACTGAAGAACTAATAACAAATGTGAGTCACTTACTCCTCAGATCACTCACCTCCTGATTGTTGCATCTGATTACATAGCACAGAACTACCTTACTTGGACATTTCATAAACCATCCATTTACATAGTAACATAGTAACATAGTATCTGAGGTTGAAAAAAGACAATTGTCCATCGAGTTCAACCTATTTGTGGTGTCCTCTGCATGATGATTTGACTAAATAGTAACTATAATGCATGACTATGCACCATACCCCTGGATATCCTTATCCAATAGGAATTTATCTAACCCATTCTTAAAGGTGTTGACAGATTCCGCCATTACAACTCCCTCGGGCAGGGAATTCCAAACACGTATTGTCCTTACCGTGAAAAAGCCTTTACGCCGTATTGTGCGGAATCTCCTCTCCTCTAACCTGAGCGAGTGTCCACGAGTCCTCTGTGTTGATCTAACCAAAAACAGGTCCCGCGCAAGCTCTGAGTATTGTCCCCTTATATATTTGTAGATGTTGATCATGTCCCCTCTTAGTCTCCGCTTTTCCAATGTAAACATGCCTAGTCTTTCAAGCCTTTCCTTGTATTCCATCGTCTCCATGCCCTTAATTAGTTTGGTCGCCCTCCTTTGTACCTTTTCAAGCTCCAGGATATCCTTTTTGTAGTACGGTGCCCAGAACTGTACACAGTATTCAAGGTGTGGCCTCACTAGTGATTTATATAATGGGAGTATAATACTCTCGTCCCTAGCATCAATACCCCGTTTTATGCATGCTAATATCTTATTAGCCTTCTTTGCTGCAGTCCTACTTTGGGTACTACTGCTTAGCTTGCTATCTATGAGGACACCTAAGTCCTTTTCCAGTACAGAATCCCCTAGTTTTACCCCATTTAGTAGGTAGGTGTAATTTTTGTTCTTGTTACCACAGTGCATTACCTTACACTTGTCTGTGTTGAAGCGCATTCTCCATTTGGCTGCCCATGCTTCTAATTTAACTAAGTCGTTCTGAATGCCTGTATCTGTATTATTGTAATTTTGTTTTTTAAGCACAGCTGCACCAATGCAATTTTACCTGCAAACACTTAAAACATCTAACATAATTACCATTGCTTCTTAAACCTCTCACAATCCTTTCATTTCTTACACTCCAAATACTTTTCTGCACCCACTTTATCTACGCTTTTGACTCATTTCATACTAAATCTACACCCCTTGAGCCTACACTGCTTTTCTCACCTGCATTTCTGCAATTCTTCTGCTCGGATTGCCTTACAGTCTCCTCTCCTACTTCCACTTTCCCTCAACCTATTTACCTACTTAACACTATGTCAATGTTTTCTTATACTCCCCACATCACTCAGTGTCTACCTAATAATGTATCTTTAGCCTTCCCCCCTAGTCTCCTCCACCTCCTCCTCTCTCCCCTCCTCTGTCTCCCCTCCATCCCTCTGTTTCCTTCCCCCACCTTTCCTGTTACCCCACTTTCATTCACCTCTGCCCCATGGTCCTGCTACCCCACAACTCAGCCCTGCTCCCTCTCTCCCTTCCCTGTCACCTCCCCACACCCCCATCCACATCACACTGACCTCCCTCCCTGCCCACCTCCTGCAGTTTCCCCTCCTAGCTCAGGCACCCGTACCATCACTACTCTCTCATCATCCCTGCCCTCAAACTTAATCCCACCTCATCGCTACAGCAACCCTGAAAATCTAATTCACATCTCTCCCACAAACTCATACCCCCTATCCTGTGCTCTCTGGAATGCCAGATCTGTTTATACACAAACTGGTCCCCACTCATGACCTTTTCATTTCCAACTCCCTACACCTACTAGCCATTACTGAAACTTGGATTACGCCCTCTGACACTACTTCTGCTGCTGCTCTCTCTGCTGGGGGCCTTACATTCACACACACACCCCGACCTGGGGGTCGCCATGGGGGTGGTGTTGGGGTCCTTTTACCTTCTAGTTACTCCTACCAACTCATACCACCAGAACCATCCCTTATATTCTCTACATTTGAGGTCCACGCCATATGCCTCTTCCAACCAGTCCATCTTAGAGTAGCTGTCATTTACCGCCCCCCTGGCACTGCTTCCAAATTAATCGACAACTTTGCTTCCTGGCTTCCTCACTTCCTCTCTTCTGACATTCCCACCATTATCCTAGGCGATTTCAACATCCCTATTGACATCCCCACACAATCCCCTGCCTCTAAACTCCTTAACCTCACCTCTTCACTTGGTCTCTCCCAGTGGACCTCCTCACCCTCCCATGTGAATGGGAGCTCACTGGATCTGGTCTTCACTCACCGCTGTGATATTTCTGATTTTTCCAACTCCCCATTTCCCCTCTCTGACCACCACCTGCTCTCCTTCAACCTATCTCTCTCGACTTCCCCATCTCTACCTCCTAAGGCTACCATCACTAAGCGTAACATTGAAGCTATTGACACCACATTCCTTTCCTCCCTGTTTGACTCACTTCTCTCTCCTATTCTCTCTCTCTCTCATGCCCTGAACAAGCCACTTCCACATACAATGCTTCCCTTACTTCTGCTCTTGACTCTGTTGCTCCACCAACCACTATTCACCCTCACAAATGAACACCTCAACCCTGGCACACCAAATGCACCAGATATCTGCAAAAATGCTCACGTACGGCTGAGCGACACTGGAGGAAATCACGCTCTAAGGCAGACTTCCTCCATTTCAAACTTATGCTCTCATCCTTCAGTGCTGCCCTTTCTCTTGCTAAACAGTCATACTTCAAGAACCTCATCTCCTCCCAGTCTTCCAACCCCCGGCGCCTCTTTGCCACTCTCAACTCACTCCTCTGCCCACCTCCACCTCGTCTCCCTTCCTCACTCTCTGCTCTTGACTTTGCCACTTACTTCACATCCAAAATTGACTCCATACGTCAGGACATCACATCACACCAGACTATCAGTAACCAGCCTTCTCCCAACCCTTACCAACCCTCCCCATCCCTCGCACCAACTCTGTCATCTTTCTCCCATGCATCTGGAGAGGAAGTCATGGCCCTCATTCGTTCCTGTCCCCTCACCACCTCCCCACTTGACCCAATCCCCTCCCGCCTCCTTTGCCACCTCTCTTCTTCTGCTTTTTCCCATCTTTCCCACCTTCTCAATCTCTCCCTCTCATCAGACACTGTCCCCTCTGCCTTCAAGCACGCTCTCATCTCTCCTATTCTTAAAAAACCTACCCTTGATCCAAACACTCTCTCCAACTACCGACCCATCTCTCTCCTCCCTTTTGCCTCCAAACTCCTTGAGCGTATTGTCTACAACCGCCTTACTTCCTTTCTTTCCTCACACTCACTGCTTGACCCATTCCAGTCTGGCTTCCGTCCTCTCCACTCCACTGAAACTGCCCTTACAAAAGTATGCAATGACCTCCATGCTGCTAAATCTAAGGGACACTACTCTCTACTTATTCTACTTGATCTCTCTGCTGCTTTTGACACTGTGGACCATCCTCTCCTACTGCAAATCCTTCACTCCATTGGTCTGCGTAACACAGCCCTCTCTTGGTTGTCGTCCTACCTTTCTGACCGTTCATTCTCTGTCTCCTCTCATGACTCCACCTCCCCCTCACTTCCACTAACTGTAGGGGTACCCCAAGGTTCTGTCCTTGGTCCTCTTCTCTTCTCTCTCTATACGTCCTCACTAAGTAAGCTCATTAGTTCTTTTGGTTTCCAATATCATCTCTATGCTGATGACACTCAAATCTATCTTTCCTCTCCAGACCTCTCCCCTACTCTCCTCACTCGTATCTCCAACTGTCTCTCTGCTATCTCTTCCTGGATGTCCCAGCTCTTTCTTAAACTTAACATGTCTAAGACCGAGCTGATCATCTTCCCTCCCTCCCGCATAACCTCACCTCCTACAATCTCATTATCTATTGATGGCACTACTATCTCCTCTACCCCCCAAGTGCGCTGTCTTGGAGTAATCCTTGACTCCTCCCTCTCCTTCAAACCACACATTCAGCACCTCTCACAAACCTGCCGTTTTCATCTAAAAAATATTTCCAGGATCAGACCCTTTCTGACCCAGGATGCTACTAAGACTCTTATCCACTCACTGGTCATCTCCAGACTGGACTGCTGTAATCTCTTCCTGACTGGCATTCCTGACAAATACCTCTCTCCACTCCAATCTATCCTCAATGCTGCTTCCCGGCTCATTTTCCTCACCAAACGCACTACGTCCACCTCTCCTCTCTTACTAGTCCTTCACTGGCTCCCCTTCCCTTTCAGAATCCATTTCAAGCTTCTCACACTTGCTTACAAAGCCCTCACCCACTCCTCTCCCATCTACATCTCTGATCTTATCTCGCTTTACACTCCCACCCGTCCTCTTCGCTCTGCTAATGCACACAGACTCCTGCCTACGGATTACTTCCTCCCACTCCTACCTCCAAGATTTTTCACGTGCTGCACCACTTCTCTGGAATTCCCTACCTCTCCCCCTCAGACTCTCCACCTCTCTACAAAACTTCAAACGGGCTCTCAAGACCCACTTCTTCACCAAACCCAGCCAAATCTCATCCTAAACCTCTGTTCCACGCTCTCTATGTACCCCATCTGTCTCACCCCTGTCTGTCTACCCCTCCCTTTTAGAATGTAAGCTCTCACGAGCAGGGCCCTCTTCCCTCATGTGCTTACTCTTTTCTTACTTTAATAATCTTCAGCTGCACCAAATCCAGCAGTCTTCTGCCACCTGATACTTATTCCAGTGTCATCTGCTGATGTAGCTATGTTTATTTACCCTGTACTTGTCCTATATTGTTGTCAACTGTAAGTTGCTGTTTTCCTGTTTGATTATTTGTTTATGTACTCTGTAATTGGGCACTGCGGAACCCTTGTGGCGCCATATAAATAAAGGATAATAATAATAATAAATAATATAATATATAGCAGTACGGTACAGTAGGCCACTGCTCTACCTACCTCTGTGTCGTCAAGTATACTATCCATCCATACCTGTGGTGCATTTTAGAAAAAAACATGTCTCGGCAGAGCAATCTATAAATCCATAATTTTTCAGACAGCAACAGTGGGTATTGTAATAGTCACCCAATCCATCACTTTTATAGGGTTACATGCACCCACATGCTACAGCCTGTCTCAATAATTTTACTGTCACGCTGTGTGTGTTTGTGTTTTTATTTGGGTATTTTTTGTTGTTGTAGAACTACAGGTACCAGCAAGCCCGTTATTTCCCCGCCTGCTGGTACTTGAGGTTCTCCAAGTACCAGCAAGCTGGGGAGGCTTGCTGGGCCTTGTAGTTCCACAACAAAAAAAACAATATTCTTTTTTTACACACATGGCTATCAGCCCGGCACCCACCACCCAGGGGTGCTGGGGACAGCCTCGGGCTTCACCTCTGGCCCTTGGGTGCCTCGAGGGGAGGAACCTCTTGATTTAAGGGGTCCCCACTCCTCCAGGGAACCCCAGCCAGGGGTGACTAGTTGGAGGGGTAATGCCAGGGCCGCAGGGACCTACATAAAAGTGTCCCCCGGCTGTGGCATTATCTCTCTGGCTAGTGGAGCCCGGTGCTGGTTTTAAAAATATGGGGGACCCCTACATCTTTTGTCCCACGTATTTTTGGAACCTGGACCGTTCTAAGAGCCCGGTGCTGGTTGTCTAAATACGGGGAACCCCTGTCCAATTTTTCCCCCAGTATTTAAATAACCAGGACCGGCTCAAAGAGCCCGAGGCTGGTTATACTAAGGAGGGGGGACCTCACGCATTTTTTTTTAACCCATTCAGACCCTTCTCCTTTAAGTTAATGGAAGCCCTGGACAACAAAATTGCATTCATGTCCTCCTCCCTCACCCTTCCCAGTCCCAAACACTCATTTTTTTTTCTTTAAAAATGTATAATATATAACAAGAACAATGAGCAGGCAGGCAGCGGGCATTGGCGGCATCGGACTGAGATAGAAATTAGTGGTGGAGGGCTGGGTCAGTTGATTGTGGGAGAGTTTGTAAGCCATTGGCGGTGGCAGCGGGTATCGGCTCAGAGGCAGTAGCGGGCATTGGCTAAGGGTCATCGGCAGGATTCGGCGGAAATTATGGCTGTAGTGCCTCACTAGCCACTGACCTCACCGCACGCCACTGTGGGACAGATGTAACATGCAGAGAGAGGTAGATTTGGGAGGGGGAATGTCCTAGCATAACTGTTAATTGCAGTGTAATACTGTAATTCAGCTGTGCAGCATTTGTGGCTAAATGTCAAAGAAGCCAGTATTTACCCTGCATGCAAAACAATAAATGTATTTGAACATACCTCCCAACTATACCAATATTTGCAGGACAGTCACTTTTTTTGGGAATGTCCAGCTAACCCAAACAACCCCCCCCCTGTGGGGGCCGCAGTGTCCCATAGTCATGGGGAAGGGGGGGGGGGTGGAAGGCTCCCTGTAGCTTGTTGCTCTGCAAATATGCACATTGTGGGTAATTCAGACCTGATCGCTAGGGTGTGTTTTTTGCATCCCTGTAATCAGGTAGTTGCCGCCTACAGCGGAAGGGAAAATTTGCTGTGCAGGTGTGTGATCACATGTGCACAAGAGCTGCACAGCTCAGCACTTACTCAGCCATTGAGGTGACGTCACAAATCCTCCCACAAAACGCCGGGTCCCTCCAGTGTTTTTCCGGACACTCCCTAGAAACATTCAGTTGCCACCCACACAAACACCCTCTTCTTGTCAATCTTCTTGTGATCTCCGGACCGTCGCACTTACGCATTGTGGCGCATACGCATGTGCAGTGCAGACCTGATTGCCCGCTGGGTGAAAATAAATTGAAGCGATCTGGTCTGAATAAGCCTCAATGTCTATTCACGGGAGACAGAGGGGCTGGGGCATGGCCAGCAGCTCACAGAGCACCTATAATGACAAAAATGGGAGACATGGCTCATGATCGCGATATACCTGCGAAGGTACGCCCTCTACTGATTGACAGGCAGAGGCATTCGCATTTTCTGCGGGGCACCCGGAGAAAATGTAGGCACACGCACAGGATGGACCCTGCGTATATGCCCCCATCCTCTTCATAGTTTTTGCGGTTGTAACGCGTATTACGATCCAAACTATGTCTTATATACACGAGCAGTGTGAAAATGGGGGTAATTCGATGGGGGTAATTCCAAGTTGATCACAGCAGGAATTTTGTTTGCAGTTGGGCAAAACCATGTGTACTGCAGGGGAGGCAGATATAACATGTGCAGAAAGAGTTAGATTTGGGTGAGTTATTTTGTTTCTGTGCAGGGTAAATACTGACTGCTTTATTTTTACACTGCAAATTAGATTGCAGATTGAACACACCACACCCAAATCTAACTCTCTCTGCACATGTTAAATCTGCCTTCCCTGCAGTGCACATAGGTGGTCATTCCGAGTTGTTCGCTCGGTAATTTTCTTCGCATCGCAGCGATTTTCCGCTTAATGCGCATGTGCAATGTTCGCACTGCGACTGCGCCAAGTAAATTTGCTATGCAGTTAGGAATATTACTCACGGTTTTTTCATCGTTCTGGTAAACGTAATGTGATTGACAGGAGGTGGGTGTTTCTGGGCGGAAACAGACCGTTTTAGGGGCGTGTGGGAAAAAATGCTACCGTTTCTGGAAAAAACGCGGTAATGGCTGGAGAAACGGAGGAGTGTCTGGGCGAACGCTGGGTGTGTTTGTGACGTCAAACCAGGAACGACAAGCACTGAACTGATCGCACTGGCAGAGTAAGTCTCGAGCTACTCAGAAACTGCACAGAGATGTCTTATCGCAATATTGCAAATCTTTCGTTCGCAATTTTAAGATGCTAAGATTCACTCCCAGTAGGCGGCGGCTTAGCGTGTGCAATGCTGCTAAAAGCAGCTTGCGAGCGAACAACTCGGAATGAGGGCCATGGGGGGTAATTCTGAGTTGATCGCAGCAGGATTTTTGTTAGCAGTTGGGCAAAACCATGTGCACTGCATTTACGAACAGATGATTTTTTATATAAATTTTAAAATGTTAGTAAATGTGTGTTTTTTTTTCAACCTGGAAGCCCAACATCGATTAAGATCGATCTTAAATAGACCCCTGGGTTTTAAGGATAACCATGGTTGAGTCCAATGGTTAATTCACATTGACCGAAGTTCTAATTAAGTCACCTGTGCTCAAGCATGATATCCTTAAAATCTGGATTGCAATGACAGCATTTGGGAACGATGCCTAAGGGTTTAATTTTTACATTTATCCACTGACAATAAATCTACCTACAATATCCCTGTAACTGTTATGATTACAGTATTTCACTAAATAATTTAATTTGCTGAACCCTCTGTAAAAAGAAATATTAAGATGCTGTAATTCCCAGATGCAGCAAATTTGTTAGCTAGTGGGCAAAACCATGTGCACTGCAGGGATGGGGGGGGGGGGGGGCAGATATAACATTTGCAGAGAGATTTAGGTGGGTTATATTGTTTGTGTGCAGGGTAAATACTGGCTGTTTTGTTTTTACACTGCAATTTAGATTTCAGTTTGAACACACCGCACCAAAATCTAACTCTCTCTGCACATATTATACACCCCCCCCCCCCCTGCAGTGTACATGGTTTTAGCTAATAAATTTGCTGCTGTGATCAGATCTGAGTTAAGCCCTATGTATTTGGCACTGGCAAAGGGTTAGAGGCCTTGCTGTAGAGCTCACACCTTTCTTATCATGCATTGTAATATTTCCTATGTCCTGATGTTGTGCTCTCTGCTCCATCCAAGTAAACAGCAATGTAGCGTGGCTATCAAAGAGCGTGAAGATTGCAGATTTCCTGGGATTAATGCTAAAGAATGCTATTATAGAGGCTGCTGCTTTAATTCAAGTGTCACTGGGGTTAAATGGTGTTTTTACCTTAAAAACACAGGTAGAGTATACAGTACAGTGGTAGAGTGGGAGCATGTAGTGCTATTGATTACAGATTTGATGGAGCTTAAACATGGATAAGGTCCATAGCTATAAGAGTTTATCTTGTGTATCCTTTATTCTTAGTCATGGTCATATAAGATTAGAAAATACCATTTAAGTGGAAATTTCCTGTTAGCTGTTTTAGCTAAATTGCACCAGTTAAAAAAAAAAAAAAAAACTAAGCTGCTGTAATTCCTGGATGTTTCCTTACTGCATCAACAGGAAGTGACAAGAAACAATGTAATGTGGAACCGTACAGCAGAAGGGATTGCGGCTACCCCACAATAAGTGCAGCGGAATGTAAGAAGAGGAATTGTTGCTTTGACTGCAGCATTCCCGGGGTTAACTGGTGTTTCTTCAAGTCACAAGGTATGGAGCTGCTGTATAGTTACTCGCAAGTCAGTAGTTGTATGATGCTCACCTGTTAAGCTGGATACACACAGAATGCCCTACACAGGGGGTGAAATGAGCGCCCCCCCACCCCCCGTACGCTCAGCACACATCACGCTGTGCTGAGCGGGGGGAGAGATGTGTGCTGAGCAGTTCGCTCAGCACACATCTCCCCAAAATCGGGCCGTGAATACGGACCTTTAAACTGGATCCACACTTAGATTATCTGTCCAATTTTTTTTTTTCTAGTTGAAACAAAATTATGCTAATATGTGGCAGCAAATGACAATTGACCATTTGCTCACAAACACTGGAAAACATCCAAAAATGGTCATTTAGATAAATTGGTTAAATCCATTTCATTTAGCTAATTTATCC
This sequence comes from Pseudophryne corroboree, assembly GCF_028390025.1. Taxonomy (NCBI): domain Eukaryota; kingdom Metazoa; phylum Chordata; class Amphibia; order Anura; family Myobatrachidae; genus Pseudophryne; species Pseudophryne corroboree. The sequence goes on from NC_086451.1 coordinate 171,416,411, forward strand.
AAACTACCTTTATTGTATCTTTGTGGGTGAATGATGTGTGGGTCAGTGTTGAGGGTGGTGGAGGAGATGGGTAATAGGCACAGCAGGGTGTGGACAGTCAAATAGTGTGCTTAGAGGTTCAGAGTCATTGTATGAGACTCTGGCAACAGTGACTTGATGAGTCTGGTGTCCATAGGGTGGGACGCACTAACCTTTTTATGCTATTGAAATAGTTCTCCTCCTGACCGACGCAGTTCCTTGCTCCGAGGTTGGTGTATTGTCCTGTTGCAGCGCCTCTCCACTGTGGTCACAGTGAGCTGTGTGGTGTTGCTGGCGCATGCCAATCTCCCCCCAACCTCCCTCTGGCATTTCAGACCTACGTACGCATGATGGGATCTTGTATGATATGCGCGTGTGCTGTAGAGATGAAAGTGGCGGTGAGGAGGCAGATCGTGAGATGGGGAAACTTTGTGGACTGTTAGCGAAGGGGAGCACTGGGCAATCTGAGTTGCAAAGAGGGCAGCAGAAGAGGTTATTGCATGTGCACTGGTGACAGGTCCATCCTTGGTGGCTAGCCTCAGTGGTAAAGGGGTACATGAGCTAGTGTCCCTTGGTCAGCCATGTACCATGGCCACCTCCCTACCTCCTATATATTCTCCCTAATCTGTCACTTTGTTACGGTCTGCTGCTGGCACTGGTGTATCGTCCTGCAGATGCCGTCTCCGCCCATTGATGTGACTTCCCCCAGAGTTAGCCACACAGAGTGACAGATCTGGGAAAATATATAGGAGATCATTACTTTCACTTGCAGCCTACCTTATTTTTTGCAGCCTAGCATGCTCCTGACCCCTTCTCTCACTAATACTTTTACAACATTCATGAACTCATCTTAAGGTTTCTTTATTATTCAGTCACACTGTCTTGGATCCAAACCATTTCCTGTGGCATTGCAGTCAAACAATTGAGCTATTTACCCTTGCATAGAAAGGTATAATCTAAGCTAGAGAATTCTATTTGGAGCTCACCTTGTACTTTGTGAAGAAATAATCAGCATTGTGGCTGAGCAGATATATGGAGTGTGTGGCTGCACACTGCATTGATCTGCTGAGTTGCAATGTTAATAATATTTTTTTGCAAAGTACCAATAGCTTCATATAATGTTCACAATTTTTATGCAGGATCAAGTAGCTCAATGGGTAGGGTGTTTGATTAGAATTCAACAGGTTATAGGTTTGAATCCTGGGTATGGTAGTTTGAGGTGTTATTTAATAAAGTGTGTTTATATATTAGTCACACATGGCTTACTTGTACAAATGGCATGTCACCAGTTAGTGCTGACTGCTGATATGCCATTTGCACAAGCAAGCCATGTGTGACTGTATATGCATTTAAGGAGGGCCCCCCGGCAATACCACAAACCATTGAGTGTCAAGTATACTAGATATATCTTCATATCTCATGTGCTTTCTCTGAGACCAATCTCGTTATGCCCCTTCCCCACGAGGCATGCGCCTTTAGTCCATATTGCAAAAATAGTGGGGGGTGGGGGGCATATAATTCTCTGTCACAGGGCACTAAAAAGTCTAGTCATGGCTCTGGTATGCATTATGTAATCTGGCAGACCATCTCTCCAACACTGGCTGATTGGAATAGAAATCCGGTTATCTATGTGAGCAAATGACCATCAACGATTTACTCTCAAACACTAGAAAATGGACAAAAATGGTCCCCTAAACAAATTGGTTAAATTTTGGGTTTAACCAATTTGTGTAATGACCATTTTTGACCACTTTTCTAGTGTTTGGGAGCAAATGGTTAATCGACATTTGCTCCTATACATTACCAGATTTTTATTCCATCCATCCAGACTGGATAGATAGCCTGACAGATAATTGTGTAGTGTACGCCCAGGATAACTGTCAGTTATGCTTTCTTTTATGATGGCACACAAATGGGTGGGCAGATCCAGGGCAAGCACTGCCCACTCATGCATAGTTGTCAACTGATGTGAAGTTCCAGGGGGCAATCTCAGTTATAAATAAAAGTATCTGGAAATTGTCCCTAGTTTAATAAAAAAAAAAAAAATTGATCAACTCCATTTATTTAGTATGATATCCCAGGTGATAGGATGCCGGCAGTCAGAATAACATGCTTTATTAAATAACACATCTCAAACTACAATACCCAGGATTCAAACCTATAACCTGTTGAATTCTAATCAAACACCCTACCCATTGAGCTATTTGATCCTGCATAAAAATTGTGAACATTATATGAAGCTATTGGTACTTTGAAAAAAAAAAGTATCAGCATTGCAACGCAGCAGATCCATGCAGTTTGCAGCCACACACTACATGTATCTGCTCAGCCACAATGCTGATTATTTCTTCACAAAGTACAAGGTGAGCTCCAAATAGAATTCTCTATCTTAGAATTATACCTGTCTATGCCAAACCTAGAAGTCGGGGCCCCCCACCCTGGGATCCCCCAGAGGGAGGCCCGCCCCGTCATGCGGCAGGCTTGTCCGTTTTGGAAGCAGGCTGACCGGCAGCCCAGGCTTGCTTCAGTCTGGGCTTGGCAGGTCTGGAAGCATGAGCTTGCTTTGGGTATGCCTGACCATGGGTACGCTTTACCTGGAGGATGAAAGGGCCAAGGAAAAGTACTTTTAGCCTTCTGCGTGGTAGGAGTCATACTAGGTAGGCAAGTTGTTTTAGCAGTAGCCAGATCAGCTACAATCTTATTGAGGTCTTCTCCAAAGAGTGTCTCCCTTGAAAGGAAGCACCTCCAGGGTTTTCTTGGAATCCATATCCACCGACCAGGATCTCAACCAGCTGTATAAAGTATTACCTTGGAACTGGCTCTCCACTCCCCATTATCTGGTTATTATGACTTCCTCCGCCAGTTTCCAGACTCGCTTGCTGAAGCTCGGCCACTTCTTCCTAGCAGCAGGCTCCTGGATCACTGGGCAGCAGAGGTGCTTGGGAGCCGGATGGGGGAGGAGCAATAAGGCAGGCAGCCTTTGGCACCCACACACACCCACACACACCAAAAAAGAACATATCCCAGTTAGTGATGAGCGGATTCGGTTTTACTCGGTTTTACTCGGTTCTCAAAACCGAATCTTATTGGCTCACTGATGTCACGTGTTTTGGATAGCCAATAAGATTTGGTTTTGAGAACCGAGTAAAACCGAGTAAAACCGAATCCGCTCAGCACTAATCCCAGTTTAACATAACGCTATGTGGTGCAAGGTATGGAGCTGGTCACTTGTATCAGACCTCTGACATTTGCCTTTTCACCCATATTGCATACTTTTTCTTGCAGGTTGTGTCTTAATTCAAGAAGTGTTCTAAGTACTTCAGCTTAGTATCTTTACTGACCCCTCTTTACCCCACACTACATAACTGACCCCTCTATACCCTACACTACATCACTGACCTTTCTATAACCATCACTGCATTACTGACCCCTCTTTACAGTACACTGACCTCTATATACCTGCTAGTACATCCCTGATGCCTATATTCCCTACGCTACATCCCTGACACCTCTATTCCCTACGCCACATCCCTGACGCCTCTATTCCCTACGCCACATCCCTGACGCCTCTATTCCCTACGCCACATCCCTGACGCCTCTATTCCCTACGCCACATCCCTGACGCCTCTATTCCCTACGCCACATCCCTGACGCCTCTATTCCCTACGCCACATCCCTGACGCCTCTATTCCCTACGCCACATCCCTGACGCCTCTATTCCCTACGCCACATCCCTGACGCCTCTGTACAGTACAATGCATTACTGATCCCTCTAGACCATACATCCTCATTACATCAGAGAGTTAGTGAAACACTGGAAAAAATAAGGGTATAAGTGGACTACAGAAACTGATGCTCTAAACAAAGGAGAGAGAGAGAGAGAGAGAGAGTAAAGCACAAGGGAAAGTGGGCAATTGGAACACCATAGAGAGAGGAGTGATAGAAATGCCTGAAAAAGTAAAGGGGGTTGGGTATGGCATCCGGCGCTCGGGATTCCAGAGGTCACATGATCCCCAATCCTAATACTAGCCCTCTGGGGGGGTGGCGGATAGGGCTAACCCTCAGGGGGTGGCAGCTAGGGCTACCCCCCCCCCCCTCCTAGTGCCTTCTCTTACACCACCTCCCCTGGTCCGACTCCTAACCCTCCCTCCAATACTCACCTTCGGGATGTTGGCTGTCTATGTGCCGGCACCAGTCTCCCAAGTGGTGTCAGGATTCCAACATCGGTCAAATGACCGCCGGTATACCGTCTGCCAGGATGGTAAATGTATCCTGAGGACAGGTAGTGAGTGTGGAGGGATAGGTGGTTCAGTAAAATGTAACGGCTCAAACTGCGATCATTCACTGATAAATTGATTTATAGCTCTCCCTTTTTAACCATTGCAATTATAAAAGCAATGTTTTTTAAACTTTTAAATAAAGCTTGTTAGCATCCCCAGCACACTGTATATGCTGGGAGATGTAGTTCTCAATATGAAAACATTTAATTACTGTATGAACTCTAATCCCCCAACTGAAACCTGGATGGTGCTCCTGGCAAGTGACATCCTGGCCAAGGGGTAGATACGCCCCTGAGGGTCAGGGCCAGCAACAGAAATCTTGGGCCCCAGTACACTGATATCTCTGGGGCCCCCTTAAGCCCCCCTTAACTTGGCAGAGGGATCTTTAAAAAAAAAATGGAGCCTTTGACTCGGACCGTCAGTGAGGCCGGCAGGTGGTTTTCATACTGGGCTATCCAGCTCTTCGGTGGCGGTGGCAGGGACATTCAGAAAAGGGCCAGCACAGCAACATGCATAATAATGGCAATACAGTATGGACCACAGGGACTGGACAAAGTGATGGGGTAAAGGAGGGGGGAGGGTTTAGTTGGCCTGTTGACACTGCAGCATACTTACGACTGCAAGGGATATAGGACTCTTGAGTTCACGGGCCAATTTCATGGCAGTCTCGGATAGGAGGGCATTGTGGATTCACCAAGGGAATGCTGATGCTGACTCCAAGAAGAAAGGGAGTCTCTTCCCTATGAAGGTGAAGCCTTGTTTGGCGACGGCCTAGTTAATTTGATCTCGGCAGCTCCCGCAGGTAAGTCAACCTTCTTGCCCTATGTTCCCTCTCAACGGATGAAGATGCATCATTATCTAACGCAGTCATTTTGGCCCAATAGATATGCAAGAAGTTAAGATTCCCCTTTCTTTGCAGGTAGAGGAAGGAGAAGGAAGAGGTCTGTAGCCTCTTCAAGATCGCAGGAGCAGAGATTGTCCTCTGCTTCTGCCAAATCCACTGCATGACGCTGGGGCTTTCTTGCAGGAGCCCACACCAGTGGGGGCACGTCTAAAACTCTTCAGTCAGTTCTGGATTCATTCGGACCTGGACTCGTGGGTTTTACAAATAGTGTCCCAAGGGTACAAACTGGGTTTTCAAGACGTTCCCCCTCACCGATTGTTCAAATTGGCCTTAGTCAGCAGGGAGAAGGTTTTTATTCAAGCCTCTTCGTGGTCCCGAAGCCGGAAGGCTCAGTCAGACCAATCTAAAATCTGAAATCCCTCAATTTCTTCCTAAAGAAATTCAATTTCAAGATGGAATCTCTCAGGGTAGTGATCTCCAGTCCGGAGGAAAGAGATTTCATGGTTTTGGTAGACATAAAGGATGCCTACTTACATGTTCCCGTTTAGCCACTGCATCAAGCTACCTAAGGTTTGCAATTCAGGATTGTCATTACCAATTTCAGACATTGCCGTTTGGTCTGTCCACGGCTCCGAGGATTTTTACCAGGGTGATGGCGGAAATGATGGTTCTCCTTCGCAAGCAAGGAGTCACAATTATCCCGTACTTGGATGATCTCCTGATAAAGGCGAGATCCAGGGACCAGTTGGTGCAAAACATTGCACTCTCCCTGACAGTTCTTCAAGAACATGGTTGGCTCCTACACTTGCCAAAATCTCAGTTGGTCCCAATGACGCGGTGGTTGTTTTTGGGAGTCATGCTGGACACAGAAGAGGTTTTCTTCCAGGGGAAAGGCTATGGAGATCCAGAGTCTGGTCAAACAAATTCTGAAACCAGCAAGAGTGTTAATCCATCAATGCATTCGGTTGCTGGGGAAGATGGTTGTGGCCTACGAGGCCATTCAGTTTGGCAGGTTCCATGCCAGAGTGTTCCAGTGGGACCTGTTGGACAAGTGGTCCGGATCCCACCTACACATGCACCGGAGGATAATCCTGTCTTCCAAGACCAGAATCTCACTCCATTGGTGGCTGCACAGTTCTCACCTCCTAGAGGGGCGATGGTTCGGGATCCAGCACTGGATCCTAGGGACCACAGATGCAACCCTCCGAGGCTGGGGAGCAGTCACACAGGGGGAAAACGTCCAAGGAAGATGGTCAAGTCAGGAAAGTTGTCTCCACATAAATGTTCTGGAGTTAAGGGCCATTTAATAACTGCAGACACAGTACACACTGGGACGGGTGCCCAGCATCCTCTACAGACTAAGAGAAAAGGATTTACCGGTAGGTATTAAAATCCTAGTTTCTCTAACGTCCTAGAGGATGCTGGGGACTCCGTAAGGACCATGGGGATAGACGGGCTCCGCAGAGTTCATGATCTTCACTGAGGTAACGCACAGCACTGCAGCTGTGCGCCATTGCTCCCATACACCTCACATACTCCGGTCACTGTAAGGGTGCAGGGCGCAGGGGGGGCACCCTGGGCAGCAATATAAACCTCTTTTTGGCAAAAATATAACATATATACAGCTGGGCACTGTATATATGTATGAGCCCCCGCCAATTTTACAGTTTAAGCGGGACAGAAGCCCGCCGCCGAGGGGGCAGGGCTTCTCCCTCAGCACTCACCAGCGCCATTTTTTCTCCACAGCACCGCTGAGAGGAAGCTCCCCGGACTCTCCCCTGCTTATACCACGGTAGAGAAGATGGTTGAAAAGAGGGGGGGGCACAAAATTCGGCACAAATTACATACAGCAGCGCTACTGGACAAACATTAAGATACTGTGTTATTCCTGGGTTATATAGCGCTGGGGTGTGTGCTGGCATACTCTCTCTCTGTCTCTCCAAAGGACCTTGTGGGGAAACTGTCTCCAGAAAAAGCATTCCCTGTGTGTGTGGTGTGTCGGTACACGTGTGTCGACATGTCTGAGGAAGAAGGCTATATTAGAGAGGATTGGGAGCAAATGAATGTGGTGTCCTCGCTGACACCTGATTGGATGGATATGTGGAATGCTTTAAATGCTAGTGTAAACTCATTGTACAAAAGATTAGACAAGGCTGAAGCTTTGGGACAGTCAGGGTCTCAACCCATGCCTGATCCTATGTTGCAGGGACTGTCAGGGTCTCATAAGCGCCCACTATCCCAGATTGTTGACACAGATACCGACATGGATTCTGACTCCAGTGTCGATTACGATGATGCAAAGTTACAGCCAAAATTGGCAAAATCCATTCGATATATGATTATGGCAATAAAAGATGTTTTGCACATCAGAGGAACCCCCTGTCCCTGACAAGAGGGTACATATGTACAAGGGAAAGAAGCCTGAGGTAACCTTTGAGGGGGTCACACGAGCTGAACGAGTTATGTGAAAAAGCTTGGGAATCTCCAGATAAAAGACTGCAGATTTCCAAAAGGATTCTTATGGCGTATCCTTTTCCATCAACGGATAGGTTACGATGGAAATCCTCCCCTAGGATGGACAAAGCATTAACACGCACAGCTACAGTTGGAAAATCAAATTTTTACCTTATGTTCCCTCACAGCATAAGAAAGCTCTGCATTATCAAATGCAGTCCTTTCGGTCACAAAGAAACAAGAAAGTGCGAGGTGCGTCCTTTCTTGCCAGAGGTAGGGGCAGAGGAATAAAGCTGCACAACACAGCTAGTTCCCAGGAACAGAAGTCCTCCCCGGCCTCTACAAAATCTACCTCATGACGCTGGGGCTCCACTGGCAGAGTCCGGCCCATGTGATGTCATGCAGCTGCTCTGACCACACCTCCTGTTTCTCCGTTGCCGACCCCATTTTGAAACCGTGCCCCCGCACCGCTCCATCTCCGACTTGGAAATGGAGTGTTGTTGACCCCCCTCCCCCCCCCCCCTTCACCGATGCAGAGGCGATCGCATTATCTGCGGGGTGCCGCAGAAAATGCAGGCGGATGCGTATGCTCTTAGCAGTTTTTGCAGTTGGATTGCGATCCAACCTGAATCAGGCCCCATTACCTATCACAATGCACTGCGGGTAGTACAAAATGGGGTTAATATAGGAGAAAAAACCCCAGAGCTGTGCTCCTTAACTGTCCCTGGTGGCTAGTGGAGCGGCTGCCCAGTAATCAGTGTCCACGCCAGTGCGCACATGGCCCGCCCCCATCAGCGGCCTCGTGATCCCGGAGGGTGGTGTGTGTGTGACTGACCTTAGGAAGAAACCGGAGCCTCCGCTGCAGTGACCCAGCAACCGGGGCACGGGAGTATACTGCGCCACTGGGAGTGATGGAGCTGCAGTAAAGAAGTCTATTAGACCTAGCCTGCTGCAGCCCTTGTAGATTCTTATGAAAAAAGTTCTTCTTTTCTTGCCAAAATTAATAGCTAAGAATAGGCTGCCTGAGGCAGCCCCCTGTTAAGTGGCCTGCTACTGAAGGCATCAACTACAAACTGAGCTCCCTGTTCATGGAAGCGAGGTTATAGAGGAGGGGGCGCTGAGCATCTTGGGAACAGTCAAAAGCTTTGAGCCTGTTGGTGCCTCAGATCAAGATCCTACTCTACACCCCAATGTGAATCCTTGTGGAGTCCAGTGTACCCCACAGAAGAAATTAATGTGTCACACCCATTGGCAGCAACATTAGAATAGCTGCTGATGGGCACAATTGAGAAAGGAAGGGGGGAAAACATTTGAATCCAGCACATATATGTAATTTGAATATGTAATTTGTACCTTCCTACTTTAAAATGTAATGGATGAACCTCACCCTTTGAGAACTATCTTTATGATCAAAAGATCTCATATGCAAGATAAGTATGTGTTGGGATAGGGCTGTGGAGGGCGGCTGCTCGGGCACACCCCTGTCAAGTTAAGGAGATTCAACTGAGGCAGCACAAGGGAACTCTCATCTGGGGACAACAACTGCAGGGAGAACACATTTTCAGACGAATGTGGGAGGGCAGAAGGCTGCCTAATACTGAAGCACCCCCAAACAACAAACCAAATGCAACAACTAGTGCAAGCATTCCTGGGGGAAGGCCTGCAGCAGATGGATTTGCATATGGTGATGTCATCCAAGCAGTGGACATAGTTGGCTGCAACCCTCGTCTGCATATGAAAAGAGAAAAGGGTCACGCAGGGCATGGCGGCCTTTGTGGGGTTGCGCTTGGATGACACCTAAATCGCTTTATACACCCCCACCCCCCATCAGTGTGGGCTCATGTTGGCCATGCCCCAGCCCCTGAAGCATTCAAGCTGATTTCTTGCAGCAGCTGGACCCAGTAACAGCTCCAGAGTTGCTCTACAAGACAAGTAAAAGGGTGTGAGCCCTGCAGCACCACCTGTAGTTTGCATACACACATATATAGGACAGCATCTCTTATATGCCCCAGGGTCAATAAAATAGTATCCTTATCTATGGTATCCATCCCCTCAGATAAGGTAACCGTCCATGCCGCTACAGCACTACACACCCAGGCCGACGCAATTGCCGGTCTGAGTAAGGTACCTGAATGTGTATAAATGGACTTCAGGGTAATCTCCTGTTTGCGGTCAGCAGACTCTTTGAGGGTAGCCGTATACTGGGACGGGAGGGCTACCTTCTTGGATAAGCGTGTTAATGCTTTGTCCACCCTAGGGGAGGATTCCCCTCGTAACCTATCCATTGATGGGAAAGGATACGCCATAAGAATCCTTTTGGAAATCTGCAGTCTTTTATCTGGAGATTCCCAAGCTTTTTCACATAACTCGTTCAGCTCGTGTGACCCCCTCAAAGGTTACCTCAGGCTTTTTTCCCTTGTACATATGTACCCTCTTGTCAGGGACAGGGGGTTCCTCTCTGATGTGCAAAACATATTTTATTGCCATAATCATATATCGAATGGATTTTGCCAATTTTGGCTGTAACTTTGCATCATCGTAATCGACACTGGAGTCAGAATCCGTGTCGGTATCTGTGTCAACAATCTGGGATAGTGGGCGCTTATGAGACCCTGACAGTCCCTGCAACATAGGATCAGGCATGGGTTGAGACCCTGACTGTCCCAAAGCTTCAGCCTTGTCTAATCTTTTGTGCAATGAGTTTACACTAGCATTTAAAACATTCCACATATCCATCCAATCAGCTGTCGGTGTAGACACCACATTAATTTGCTCCCGCTCCTCTCTAATATAGCCTTCTTCCTCAGACATGTCGACACACGTGTACCGACACACCACAAACACAGGGAATGCTTTTTCTGAAGACCGTTTCCCCACAAGGCCCTTTGGAGAGACAGAGAGAGAGTATGCCAGCACACACCCCAGCGCTATATAACCCAGGAATACACAGTAACTTAATGTTTGCCCAGTAGTACTGCTGTATGTAATTTGCACCGAATTATGTGCCCCCCCCCTCTTTTCAACTCTCTTGTCTACTATGGAAAAAGCAGGGGAGAGTCTGGGGAGCTTCCTCTCAGCGGTGCTGTGAAGAAAAAATGGCGCTGGTGAGTGCTGAGGGAGAAGCCCCGCACCCTTGGCGGCGGGCTTCTGTCCCGCTTAAACTGTAAAATTGGTGGGGGCTCATACATATATACAGTGCCCAGCTGTATATGTGTTATAGTTTTGCCAAAAAGAGGTTTATATTGCTGACCAGGTGCCCCCCCTGCGCCCTGCACCCTTACAGTGACTGGAGTGTGTGAGGTGTATGGGAGCAATGGCGCACAGCTGCAGTGCTGTGCGTTACTTCAGTGAAGATCATGAAGTCTTTTGCCACCTCTGAAGTCTTCTTTTCTTCTCATACTCACCCGGCTTCTATCTTCCGGCTCTGCAAGGGGGACGGAGGTGCGGCTCTGGGACGGACGGCGATGGTGAGATCCTGCGTACCAATCCCTCTGGAGCTAATGGTGTCCAGTAGCCTAAGAAGCAGGACCTTACAACTCGGAGAGTAGGGCTGCTTCTCTCCCCTCAGTCCCTCGATGAGGGAGTCTGTTGCCAGCAGTGCTCCCTGAAAATTAAAAACCTAACAAAATACTTTCTGTCAGAAAGCTCAGGAGAGCTCCTGAAAAGCACCCAGTCTCCACTGGGCACAGTATCAAACTGAGGTCTGGAGGAGGGGCATAGAGGGAGGAGCCAGTGTACACCCAGAACTAAAGTCTTTCTTAAAGTACCCATGTCTCCTGCGGAGCCTGTCTATCCCCATGGTCCTTACGGAGTCCCCAGCATCCTCTAGGACGTTAGAGAAAATAGGATTTTAATACCTACCGGTAAATCCTTTTCTCTTAGTCCGTAGAGGATGCTGGGCACCCGTCCCAGTGCTTACTGTGTCTGCAGTTATTAAATGGCCCTTAACTCCAGAATATTTATGTGGAGACAACTTTCCTGACTTGACCATCTTCCTTGGATGTTTTCCACCTGTGTGACTGCTCCCCAGCCTCGGAGGGTTGCATCCGTGGTCCCTAGGATCCAGTCCTGGATCCCGAACCATCGCCCCTCTAGGAGGTGAGAACTGTGCAGCCACCAATGGAGTGAGATTCTGGTCTTGGAAGACAGGATTATCCTCCGGTGCATGTGTAGGTGAGGTCCGGACCACTTGTCCAACAGGTCCCACTGGAACACTCTGGCATGGAACCTGCCAAACTGAATGGCCTCGTAGGCCGCAACCATCTTCCCCAGCAACAGAATGCATTGATGGATTAACACTCTTGCTGGTTTTAGAATTTGTTTGACCAGACTCTGGATCTCCATAGCCTTTCCACTGGAAGAAAGCCTCTTCTGTGTCCAGTATGACTCCCAAAAACAACAACCGCGTCATTGGGACCAACTGCGATTTTGGCAAGTTTAGGAGCCAACCATGTTGTTGAAGAACTGTCAGGGAGAGTAGATGTTTTGCACCAACTGGTCCCTGGATCTCGCCTTTATCAGGAGATCATCCAAGTACGGGATAATTGTGACTCCTTGCTTGCGAAGGAGAACCATAATTTCCGCCATCACCCTGGTGAAAATCCTCGGAGCCGTGGACAGACCAAACGGCAACGTCTGAAATTGGTAATGACAATCCTGAATTGCAAACCTCAGGTAGCTTTATGCAGTGGCTAAACGGGAACATGTAATTAGGCATCCTTATGTCTACCAAAACCATGAAATCTCCTTCCTCCGGACTGGAGATCCCTACCCTGAGAGATTCCATCTTGAAATTGAATTTCTTTAGGTAGAAATTGAGGGATTTCAGATTTAAGATTGGTCTGACTGAGCCGTCCGGCATCGGGACCACGAAGAGGCTTGAATAAAAACCTTCTCCCTGCTGACTAAGGCCGATTTGAACAATCGGTGAGGGGGAACGTCTTGAAACCCCAGTGTCACAATCCTGACTGTAGGTTTTATATTTGGTGACTTACCCCTGCCATCTGTCCTGGATCCTGTGTCTTTTTCACTCACGGAGTTAAACAGCTTGTCAGAACTGAGTTTTCCTGAGTTCTCTGCCTGAGAGGTAATAGTTAATTAGCTCCACCTGTGGTGATCTCCTGTGTGAGGCTGAATTCAGTAATCTGAAGTTCAGGCTTCAGTGTTCTCTCGGCCTGCTAGGCCTCGCTGCACTTCACAGCCTCCTCTAGAGTAGTCACATGACAGTGACTTCACCTGACCCAGAGTTGTCCAATCCTCTGCCAGCCTGAGACTCTCTACATCACCTAATCCTGCCCACCAATCATCAAGGACCAGGAAGTATAAATCAGGAGGCTGAGTTGGAATCTGGGCCAGTTCCTTGTGTCACATACAGCCTTGTGTGGGTCTTAAGCTGAGCTCCCTAAAGGTAACCTTTGTACCTAAGTTCCTGTGGAAACTCTGTTCCCTTGTTACCGTTTGGTTTATTTGTGTGTTGCCATTTGATTTCACCATTTCCCTGAGGCTCAATGTAAAGGTACAGCTGCAATGTTTCGTCTTAAAGGCACAGTACTGAATTCCGTGTTCTCCACTGAAAACCACAGCTGTCGTGTTTCAGTTTTACTACTGTTGTAGTTGGGATCTCCAGGGCTCAGTACCTCGTGCCTCAGCATCTCCGTGCCTCAGCATCTCCGTGCTTCCAGCATCTCCGTGCTTCCAGCATCTCCGTGCTTCCAGCATCTCCGTGCTTCCAGCATCTCCGTGCCTCAGCACCTCAGTATCTCCGTGCCTCAGCACCTCAGTGCCTCAGCACCTCAGTGCCTCAGCACCTCTGTGCTTCCAGCACCTCAGTATCTCCGTGCCTCAGCATCTCCGTGCCTCAGCATCTCAGTGCCTCAGCATCTCAGTGCCTCAGCACCTCCGTGCTTCCAGCACCTCCGTGCATCAGTACCTCCATGCATCAGTACCTCCGTGCCTCAGTACCTCCGTACTTCCAGCACCTCAGCATCTCCGTGCCTCAGTGCCTCAGTACCTCCGTGCTTCCAGCACCTCCGTGCCACAGCACCTCCGTGCCTCAGTACCTCCGTGCCTCAGCATCTCCGTGCTTCCAGCACCTCCGTGCCTCAGCACCCCTACGCACCCCAGTGTCTCCACGCACCTCAGTGCCTCCACGCACCTCAGTGCCTCCACGCACCTCAGTGTCCGCAAGCACCTCAGTGTCCGCAAGCACCTCAGTGTCCGCAAGCACCTCAGTGTCCGCAAGCACCTCAGTGTCCGCAAGCACCTCAGTGTCTCCAAGCACCCCGTGCCCTTTAGCACAATTATACCTGGTATTCTTCACTGATTCATCAGTGCCTTTCCAGTTCTGTCTTTCAGGAGACCTTCAGCATGCCTCCTGTCTGCCGACCTAATCCTGCATGAGGAGAACCTAGATTCGGCCATCTCTGCTGCGGTTCCTCTTCCCAGTCACCGGAAGAAACCCAGAGTCCACAATAGTCCCAAACCAGGTCAGTGGTAGTATTCATATAATCCTCCAGTCGCCCGCACAGACTTCACTAACACCGGGTTCACAAAACCTTAGTCATGACAGTAGGAACTGGCCACATGGACCCGGCCGAAAGTGTTTGTCTGACGCATGACCTCCTAAGCAATATTGCAGGACGCTTGGAAGGTCTGGAGTCGACTCAGCATCGATTGGCACAGTGTCTGCAGCGGAATTCGTCCTCCAGAGATTCTATGACCTTCTGCTCTAAGACTCCTGACCAACTGCAGATTTTCTACCAGATGTTACTACAGTTACAAGAACTTTTGCCTAGTATTCTCTCTGTGATGCCTGATCTCCTCAGGAATACTACCAACGTTAATGATCCTGTTTTGTCCCATCCAGTTAATAGTCTCTTCCTCTGCGCAAGGGAAAGTTTTTCATCAGAGCTATCCACGGCCCAAGCTCTCTGAAGCTGAACGTCAGCGGCGTAAGGAGCTACATCTCTGTCTTTACTGTGGAAATTCTGGTCATTTTGTTAAAGACTGCATTCTTCGCAAGCCAGGTAATAGTGACAAATCTCAGTATCATAGTGCTCATGACTATAAGTCATCCACAGTATCCGATCCTTCTGCTGCTGACGGGGGTATCAAGAAGGCTACTCTTCTGAGAGAGACTCAAATTTATGACTGGGGTCCGGTGGTTAAAAGACCTTATCCCAAGTTTGGTGTCCAGAGAAGAATGTTCAAGCCATTTACAGTCACAGAGGAGTCCGTGTCCACAGCCCCAGGAGGGGCGTCTTCAGAGCGTCCAGCCCCAGGAGGGGCGTCTTCAGAGCGTCCAGCCCCAGGAGGGGCGTCTTCAGAGCGTCCAGCCCCAGGAGGGGCGATTTCAGAGCGTCCAGCCCCAGTGAGGGGTTCAGAGCGCCCAGCCCCAGTGAGTCTTCAGAGTGCTGCCCAGCCAGTGAGTCTTCAGAGTGCTGCCCAGCCAGTGAGTCTTCAGAGTGCTGCCCAGCCAGTGAGTCTTCAGAGTGCTGCCCAGCCAGAGATTCTACAGAGTGCTGCCCAGCCAGAGATTCTACAGAGTGCTGCCCAGCCAGAGATTCTACAGAGTGCTGCCCAGCCAGAGATTCTACAGAGTGCTGCCCAGCCAGAGATTCTACAGAGTGCTGCCCAGCCAGAGATTCTACAGAGTGCTGCCCAGCCAGAGATTCTACAGAGTGCTGCCCAGCCAGAGATTCTACAGAGTGCTGCCCAGCCAGAGATTCTACAGAGTGCTGCCCAGCCAGAGATTCTACAGAGTGCTGCCCAGCCCCGTGAAGAGGGGGCTCTTGCCTCAGCCCAGCCCCGTGAAGTGGGGGCTCTTGCCTCAGCCCAGCCCCGTGAAGTGGGGGCTCTTGCCTCAGCCCAGCCCTGTGAAGAAAGGGCTCAGCCCGTCCCGGTTCCAGCCGGTCCAGCAATACTCCAGGCCCTGCCTGGTCAGTCCGTCCCGGTTCCAGACGGTCCAGCAATACTCCAGGCTCCGCCTGGTCAGTCCGTCCCGGTTCCAGCTGGTCCAGCAATACTCCAGGTTCCGCCTGGTCAGTCCGTCCCGGTTACAGCCGGTCCAGCAATACTCCAGGACCAGCCTGGTCCGTCTCCTTTGGCTCCAGCCAATTCAAGTATCCTCGGATCCAATCCAGTCCTACTCGTCCAGCCAAAGCTTTCTTCAGTTTCATCCTCTAAGCTTTCGTCTGATGGTTTTCCACCTATTTACTTTGATGGAGATTTATTGCAATATGCCGCTCTGGTTGAACAATTTCTCTCTCGGATGGAGTCTGATCCTTCAGGTGCAGTAACTCCTTCCAACGTTACTCGATATCTGTTCCTGGCATTCAGAGGAAGAGCTTTGGAGTGGGCCAACATGCTCTTTGAGAGTAATGATCCTGTGTTCCATGACTTACAGACTTTCAGTAACGCTGTAGTTAAAGAATTTAGTCCTAAACCTTTGGAATCTGCATCAACGAAGGTCCTAAATTCTTCTGTATGAATTTCTCAAGTTCCTCTAAGATTCAAGATGGGTGTCCGGAGTCCACCCTTGAAGAGGGGGATACTGTCACAATCCTGACTGTAGGTTTTATATTTGGTGACTTACCCCTGCCATCTGTCCTGGATCCTGTGTCTTTTTCACTCACGGAGTTAAACAGCTTGTCAGCACTGAGTTTTCCTGAGTTCTCTGCCTGAGAGGTAATAGTTAATTAGCTCCACCTGTGGTGATCTCCTGTGTGAGGCTGAATTCAGTAATCTGAAGTTCAGGCTTCAGTGTTCTCTCGGCCTGCTAGGCCTCGCTGCACTTCACAGCCTCCTCTAGAGTAGTCACATGACAGTGACTTCACCTGACCCAGAGTTGTCCAATCCTCTGCCAGCCTGAGACTCTCTACATCACCTAATCCTGCCCACCAATCATCAAGGACCAGGAAGTATAAATCAGGAGGCTGAGTTGGAATCTGGGCCAGTTCCTTGTGTCACATACAGCCTTGTGTGGGTCTTAAGCTGAGCTCCCTAAAGGTAACCTTTGTACCTAAGTTCCTGTGGAAACTCTGTTCCCTTGTTACCGTTTGGTTTATTTGTGTGTTGCCATTTGATTTCACCATTTCCCTGAGGCTCAATGTAAAGGTACAGCTGCAATGTTTCGTCTTAAAGGCACAGTACTGAATTCCGTGTTCTCCACTGAAAACCACAGCTGTCGTGTTTCAGTTTTACTACTGTTGTAGTTGGGATCTCCAGGGCTCAGTACCTCGTGCCTCAGCATCTCCGTGCTTCCAGCATCTCCGTGCTTCCAGCATCTCCGTGCTTCCAGCATCTCCGTGCTTCCAGCATCTCCGTGCCTCAGCATCTCCGTGCCTCAGCATCTCCGTGCCTCAGCATCTCCGTGCCTCAGCATCTCCGTGCCTCAGCATCTCCGTGCCTCAGCATCTCCGTGCCTCAGCACCTCCGTATCTCCGTGCCTCAGCATCTCAGTATCTCCGTGCCTCAGCATCTCAGTATCTCCGTGCCTCAGCATCTCAGTATCTCCGTGCCTCAGCACCTCCGTGCTTCCAGCACCTCCGTATCTCCGTGACTCAGCATCTCCGTGCCTCAGCACCTCAGTGCCTCAGCATCTCCGTGCCTCAGCACCTCCGTGCTTCCAGCACCTCCGTATCTCCGTGACTCAGCATCTCCGTGCCTCAGCACCTCAGTGCCTCAGCATCTCCGTGCCTCAGTGCCTCAGCACCTCCGTGCCTCAGTACCTCCGTGCCTCAGTACCTCCGTGCCTCAGTACCTCCGTGCTTCCAGCACCTCAGCATCTCCGTGCCTCAGTACCTCCGTGCTTCCAGCACCTCCGTGCTTCCAGCACCTCCGTGCTTCCAGCACCTCCGTGCTTCAGTACCTCCGTGCCTCAGCATCTCCGTGCTTCCAGCACCTCCGTGCCTCAGCACCCCTACGCACCCCAGTGTCTCTACGCACCCCAGTGTCTCTACGCACCCCAGTGTCTCTACGCACCCCAGTGTCTCTACGCACCCCAGTGTCTCCACGCACCTCAGTGTCTCCACGCACCTCAGTGTCTCCAAGCACCTCAGTGTCTCCAAGCACCTCAGTGTCTCCAAGCACCCCGTGCCCTTTAGCACAATTATACCTGGTATTCTTCACTGATTCATCAGTGCCTTTCCAGTTCTGTCTTTCAGGAGACCTTCAGCATGCCTCCTGTCTGCCGACCTAATCCTGCATGAGGAGAACCTAGATTCGGCCATCTCTGCTGCGGTTCCTCTTCCCAGTCACCGGAAGAAACCCAGAGTCCACAATAGTCCCAAACCAGGTCAGTGGTAGTATTCATATAATCCTCCAGTCGCCCGCACAGACTTCACTAACACCGGGTTCACAAAACCTTAGTCATGACACCCAGTTTGTACCCTTGTGACACTATTTGTAAAACCCACGAGTCCAGGTCTAAATTAATCCAGAACTGACTGAAGTGTTTTAGACGTGCCCCCACTGGTGCGGGCTCCTGCAAGAAAGCCCTAGCGTCATGCAGTGGATTTGGCAGAAGCAGAGGACGATCTCTGCTCCTGCGATCTTGAAGAGGCTACAGACCTCTTCCCTCTTTTCCTTCCTCTACCTGCAAAGAAAGGGGAATCTTAACTTCTTGCATATCTATTGGGCCAAAATGACTGCGTTAGACAATGATGCGTCTTCATCCGTTGAGAGGGAACATAAGGCAAGAAGGTTGACTTACCTTCGGGAGCTGCCGAGATCAAATTAATTAGGCCGTCACCAAACAAGGCTTCACCTTCATAGGGAAGAGACTGCCTTTCTTCTTGGAGTCAGCATCAGCATTCCCTTGGTGAATCCACAATGCCCTCCTATCCGAGACTGCCATGAAATTTGCCCGTGAACTCGAGTCCTATATCCCTTGCAGTATTAAGTATGCTGCAGTGTCCTTGATATGATCCAACGTAAGGAGTATCCCATCTCTCCAAGATATCTATATCGGATGACGAGGTATTCGACCAATTCTTGAATACTACTACTCGCCCATGCGCATGTAATGGCAGGTCTAAGTAATGTACCCTTGGTTACATAACTAGAAATAATGTAGCTTCCTGCATACGATCCGCTGGATTTGTGACAGGGCCCCGTGCAGAAGAGGGGGTGACTCCCACTTTATTCTGTCCGCAGCAGGAAATGAATAAACAACCGGAAACCTTTTGGGGATTTGAAACCATCTTGTCGAGCTGGCCCAGACTTTCTCAAACAGAGATGGAGGAACGTTACATCAGCTTTCATTATATATCTATATATACATACATATATATACCCCTTTGTCAGGAACAGCAGGGTCCTCAGTGATGTTAATATGTCCTTAATATCCACAATCATGTACTGAATGCTCCTTGCCAATATTGGATCTAATCAGGAAATATTATGGCCGACATATGAATCAGTATCCGAGTCAGTATCGATGTGTAGTAACATTTTTGCGGGCCTGAGTGAAAAGAAGCATAGCCATGAACATCACATCTTTTCTCTACGTCTGTGTCTGGGACACAGATTTATCCAACCTCACTCTGATATTACTGAAACTTTCACCCAGTCAGTTATTGGTGGTGCCAACAGGGCCACCATCATATGTCTGCATTCCTAATATAGTTTCCTCTTGGGAAAAACATTCAGCCACTGACATGTTGACACACATGTACCAAGTACCCACAGACACATCGGCTTATGGGGGATAGACCTACAGTAAATCTGTCAGAGGGACAGAGGATTTTTCAGCTCACAATCCAGCGCCAAAAGTACGCAGTCTGGGAAATAATAAACTCTATAGTGATAGACTTGTTACGCTCTATAGATGTGCTGGTGAGGTGAGGAAGAAGCCCCGCCGCTGTAATGGCACGCTTCTGTCCCGCTCAGAAACAAATAATTAATTACGCTGGCGGGGTAAGTACAGTGCCCAGGCACTAATGTCCACTTTTGCCAGCCTTTTGTGAGGAATTTATGCTGCCCAGGGTGTCCCCCTTCCCCACCCACATGCCCTGCACCCTGCAGTGCCTGTGTTTGTGTGGAAGCATGGCGCACAGCATTCCGCTCGCTGCGTGGTACCTCAGAATGCCGTCACTGGAGAAGTTTTCTGTTCTTCTGCTACTCGCCTGTCTTCTGACTTCTGGCTCTGTAAGGGGGTGATGGCAGGCTACGGGAGTGGGCATCTAGGCGTACCTAGCGATCAGCACCCTCAGGAGCTAATGGTGTCCTGTCAGCCAGAAGCATAGCCATTTAACTCACTAGAAGTTGGTCATACTTCTCTCCCCTAAGTTCCACGAAGCAGGGAGACTGTTGCCAGCAGCCTCCCTGAAAATAAGAAAAACTAACATAAGTCTTTTCAGAGAAACTCAGTAGAGCTCCCCTGTAGTGCATCCAGTCTCACTGGGCACAATTCTAAAACTGGAGTCTGGAGGAGGGCAGAGCCGAAACTAGGGAGGGGCTAGGGGGGCATGTGACCCGGGCGCGGGATTTGATAGGGCGCTGGGATCAGCTGGGTCTGACACAGCAGAGAATCTATTGAAGAAAATGGGATTTGTAGTCATGTGTGCTACTGCTTAGACTTTATGCAGTAGCATAGAGACTACAAATCCCATGAGGCATTGCAGAAAGCTGGCCACGGCTGCTGGAGCTAGGAAGTCAGGGTAACGTCTAGTTTCCCTTCCTAAGCAGCGGCGGCAAGCCCAAAAAAGTATACTGCCCGCCCGCACGAGCTACGAATGTGGTCAGCTACTGACCTTTTTCTGGCCCCACACAGCATTGCATTCAGCCCGACAGCACAGTGATGGATGGAAGCAGGACAGCGAGAGACTGAGGTAAAACACACACACATATTCACTGTGACTGGTGTTAACCCCTGCAGCTCATACAAACTACTGCTCATTTTCACCACTGTGACAGCTACAGATATACAGATATATACAGATATATATATATTCCATAGACAAAAAACCTTACGGTTTCACATGTCCCATTAAGGCTTCTTAGACATGATCGAAATTTCAGAAACCTGTTGTAACTCTTCCACTCAAACTCCAAAAAGCAATGAAATTCCGATCATTAAGGCTGACGCCTTAATGGACGTGTTCCTTGCGCAATACAGATATGGTATGCCATCACAGCCTGTGGGTAAGTGCAGATTCAGCACTCTCACAGAGTGAGATTGCTGTCACTCACACAATGGTGGAGCTGCTAATTCACAGATTTGTGTGCTCATTGGAATACACACATGCAGTCTATGCAACTGAAGGTCTGAGCAGTTTTGTGGTGCTCCCATCCCACACAGTGCCCACAACCATCCCATTCGGTCACAACCATCCCACCTTGTTACAACATCCTTCTGACTCCATACATCCATCTCACATAGTATACACATTTAGCTCCCTCAAACATCTTGGTTAATTGCTAAAACTATAATACCCTATCTACGGTCTATGCATCTACACTTACTTCCCCTATACACCCCCATGCTGCCCTGTCTTCCCCAATCCCTACTGCTGTGTTCTCCCATCTGTGCTAGTCTGTACTAACTTATCTGCACCATCTGTCTTTCCCCACCTGTGCCTTGTCTGTACCACCGTTCCCTTCTCTCTGTGCTGCTCAGTGTTTCCTTCTTCAACGTCACTCTGCCTCCTTCAGTACATGGCACACTATTTTCTCTCCCATCTGCACCAGTTTTCTACCCATCCATGCCAGTGTTTTCAACCCATCTGCACCGCTCTGTCTCCCTTCCCATACTTGCTGCTTAATCTACCCCCTATCCACACCACTCTTACCCCATTCATGTAGCTGACATCCTGAAGGTAAATTTCGTGGATCATGTGCTCTTGGCAGGGGGATAACCGCTACAGCCCACCCCCCAGTGGTCTGGAAACGCCTCCGTTGTGCAGACCATGCCCTGCCAATGGCATGCTAACGCTGTTTGCACGCCCCCCTCCTTCCCCGCAACCACCTCTGCCTATCAATCAGGCAGGGTGATCGCAGCCAGTGAGATGCTGATAGCATCTCACTGGGCTTACTGGGGTACGCACGCGCAGTGCGGCCATTGCACGTGCGCACCTCACAAACTAATTCAGACTGCGATTGCTGCTGCTGCGGTCTGAATTACCCCCTGTGTTTCTTTGTCCCCCCCATCAGTGCTGCTTAGTGTTCAACTCTATCCACACACTTCTGTTCCCCCATCCACACCGCTCTCCTCCCTCCAATCAACAACACTCTTACCTCATCTGAGCAGCTTTGTCTTCCGCTCAGACCTTCAGTTGCATAGACTGCGTGTGTATTCCAATGAGCACACAAATCTGTGAATTAGCAGCTCCACCATTGTGTGAGTGACAGCAATCTCACTCTGTGAGAGTGCTGAATCTGCACTTACCCACAGGCTGTGATGGCATACCATATCTGTATTGCGCAAGGAACACGTCCATTAAGGCGTCAGCCTTAATGATCGGAATTTCATTGCTTTTTGGAGTTTGAGTGGAAGAGTTACAACAGGTTTCTGAAATTTCGATCATGTCTAAGAAGCCTTAATGGGACATGTGAAACCGTAAGGTTTTTTGTCTATGGAATTTCATCGCTTTTTTTAAATTTATTCTTTTTATTCAGAAATGTAAAATTTCACTGTAAGAATAAACATTTGATTTTTTAAATGTTTAATGAAAATGTTCGTATAACATCACTGTTCTGTGCAAAATTATTTTATTAACCAAACCGAATTGTTTAAGGTCCATACACACTTAACGATTTAATGAGCAACGTCGCTCATTTTCCCCCTCCTTGAGCGATGTCGCTCGTTTTATCGTTAAGTGTGTATGCCGCCAGCGACGAACGATGCGCGGCCCCGCGGGTCGGCAACAATCGTCGCTGTCGGTAGGTCATGCATGAAGGATGTGGACTGTCGTCCACGACCTTCATGCAGGGCTGGCAGGGGCGTGACGTCACTGAGCGATATGAGCGGTCATATCGCTCAGCGTGTACAGTTGGCCGCCGGCCGGCCGGCCGGGGGAAACATTAGATGATGTCGCTCACAGAGCGACATCGTTTAATGTGTATGGGCCTTTAGACTTTGGTCAAAATATTTTGCTGCCTTTGCAGCTGATGCAGGGAGGGGGGTAGGCGGCAGCAGCCTGTGACTGAGGCTGGAGGTAGGCGTGAAATGCATTGCTTGTACGTGTGAGTGCGTGGTGTCAGGTGCTGCGCGTGTATATGTGTGTGTGTGTGTGTGTGTGTGTGTGTGTGTGTCAGGTGCTGCCTGTGTATCAGCTCCTGTGTGTGTGTGTGTGTGTGTATGTGTGTCAGGTGCTGCGTGTATATACGAGTGTGTCTGATGGTGCGTGTGTATGCGTCAGCTGCCGCACGTGTATGTGTGTCAGGTGTTGCGGGTGTATATGTGTGTGAGTATCAGGTGCTCCGCGTGTGTACAAGGGTAGGTCTGGTGCTGTGCATGAATACGTATGTCTGTGTCAGGTGCTGCGCGTGTACATGAGTGTGCATCAGGTGCTGCGCGTGTACATGAGTGTGCATTAGGTGCTGCGCGTGTACATGAGTGTGCATTAGGTGCTGCGCGTGTACATGAGTGTGCGTCAGGTGCTGCGTGTGTACATGAGTGTGCGTCAGGTGCTGCGCGTGTACATGTGTGTGCGTCAGGTACTACACGTGTCTATGTGTGTGTGAGTAAGGTGCTGCATGTGTATGTGTGTGTCTGATGGTGTGCGTGTATATGCATGTGTCAGGTGCTGCATGTTTATTTAATTGTGTCTGATGCTACGTGTGTGTGTCAGGTGCCGCACGTGTATATGTGTGTGTGTCAGGTGTTGCGCGTGTATGTGTGGGTCAGGTGCTGCATGTTTATTTTATTGTGTCTGATGCTACGTGTGTGTGTGTCAGGTGCCGCACGTGTATGTGTGTGTCAGGTTGCGCGTGTATGTGTATGTCAAGTGCCGTTCCCCTTCTTCCCATCCCAGCTCTCTCTGTAGAATACAGCTCTGCACCCAGAGAGAGGGAAAGACTAGGGGGCTGATCACTGCACTGCTCACTTTTTGGTCATGAGTTCGGCCTCCTGTTTCTTCCAGTGCTGTGTTCCTGCAGCCCAGCCCTCCCTGTTGTGCCAGAGAATCAGCCCTTCCTTCCCCTGCCAGAGAGAGAGAGCCAGAGGCAGAGACACTCTTCCCGTAGCTGGCTTACCCCCAGTACTTCAGCACTGGCCATGCGGCAGTCAACAAAGGAGACCAGCAGGGGGTTCTGGCAGCATCAGCTGTGGCCGCAGCTGGATCGGGGAGGCCTGTAGTGTCTGAGGTGGGCAGCACTTCCTCCGCCGCTGTCACCTTCCCCTGCCGGAGAGAAAGCCAGAGACATACCCTTCCCGCAGCTGGGCTACCCCTAGTACCTCAGCGCTGGCCAGGCGGAAGTCTATGGAGGGGACCGGCAGGGGTTTCAGGCCACAGCAGCAGCGGCCGCAGCCAGATCAGGGAGGCCTGCAGGGTCAGAGCTGGGCAGCACTTCTACCAACACTGTCACCTCTGTGCTGGGCATGTACACCAGTCCGTACGGACGGAGGTGTCCACAACAGGCAGCAGTATAATGAGTCAGACAAACTCATTACACGCCGCCCACTGCTGCGCCGCATGCACTCGATGGAGGAAGCCTAGATGCGGTCCCCAGCTGCAGCGAGGGAGAAGGGTGATCACATCACCCTTCAACCCGGCACCTCACAATCAGCTGGGGATCTGCAGTAGCTTCATCTCTCTCTTCCTCTCTGACAGCACAGCAGCCCCTCTGGGTCCCATGTAGCTTTGCCCCCCTGCTCAGAGTTCACTCGGCCTCTCCTGATTAAAAAGAAAATAAGAGACTGACCTGCTGCTCAGATGCGAGGAGGGGACGGGCGGTAGGTCCTCTGTGAGTACACTACACAGTCAAAATTAACTCTGACTCCTCACAACAGTGTGGACTGCGGGCGACGTCAGACGCCAATTTGGGTGTGCTTGCCGCACTACCTGCCCATCAAGCCCAACGTGGTGCCATGGTGCAGCCCCGCCCACTATACGGATTCCATTTTGTATTAGGAACCCTATAACAGCATTCTGACATCCCTCCCCATGATGCTGCCATCCATACACTGCCGCTCTCACACAACTGTACACTGCTGCTCTCATACATCCATACACTGCCGCTCTCATACATCCGTACAACCCCGCTCTCATACATCCGCACACTGCCGCACTCTTACAGCCGCACACTGCCGCACTCTTACAGCCGCACACCATTGCACTCTTACAGCCGCACACCATTGCACTCTTACAGCCGCACACCATTGCACTCTTACAGCCGCACACCATTGCACTCTTACAGCCGCACACCATTGCACTCTTACAGCCGCACACCATTGCACTCTTACAGCCGCACACCATCGCTCTCATACAGCCGTACATTGCCGCTCTCATACATCCGCACACTGCCGCTCACATCTATACAAACATAGCCTCCATACATCTACACATCCAATCCCCGCGCAAGGGAACACTGAAATCACTATCACTTTTGCCCGGGGTGTGACCACAGCCAGCCACTACTCCGGCCACCTTCTTGTGACACCAAAATGCATCTTACCTATCATCAGGGTGGTGCTGCTGCTGGGGGTGGGTTGCTGCCTCAGTCTCCAGGTTGGTGCTGCGATTGGAGGGGGTACTGCTTCCCTGTGCTGCCACTGTCTCCCGGATCATCGTGCCGCTGGCTGAATTGCAGCTTGACGCTACTGCTGCCGGGAGTAACAGCTTCCTGGCTGTTGTTGCTGGTGGCTGCCTACTGCTCATTGCCACCGGAACACTGACCGGCTCGGCAGTGATGCTGGCGGAGGAGTAGTGGCGGTGGGGTGGGGGTGGGGGGGTGCCTGCTCCCTTCCCTCGAGCATGCTGCAGTGTACAAAAATAAATAATAAATAGAGAGCTTACCAGGGTGAGAGTCTGTATGGATCACAGTGATTACATGGGGCACAGCAAAAGGACACCTTGCTGTGAGGGGCTCTGCCCACACAGATTGCTGCACCCTCTCTGATGTCAGCCGCTGCCCTCTCGTTCTCTGGGCGGCTAGTTCCAGTGTGAAGTAGGAGAGGAAGAGAACACACAGGAGAGCAGCCCTGATATATAACAGAGGTGGAAGTTCTATAGGCAGCAGAGACGGAGACCAGCCAGCCAGTCTCCCAGTGCCCTGATCACTACACGGCTCCAGCACAGCATTACAGGAGGGTCCTATAGTGCTGCCCTGAGCTAACAGGTGTGTGTACCAAGTGTACCCCGTACAGTGTGCTGCGTCCTGGTATCTCTGAGAGGGGTGAGGTCACCGTGCCGCTTTAGTATATGGCTTTTCCTTAGTACTGTACGTTACAGCCCTGCACTAGTGGTGGCAACTCTGCCCTATGTGAACCTGTGAGGTTATTTTCCTATTTACAGAATAACCGGGGAGAAGGCGGCCATATTGCGGCTCTCAAGTGAAGGCACTCTAATACACCCCCTGCTGGCGGCCACTGTGCAGGCGCAACAAATTGAAATGCCCGATCTCTAATGGGGCATATTTCTCTTAATTAAAAAAAAACCTGTAACTTTCTGAAAAACCACAACCCCAAAAGGCACTTCACTGGGACATGCTCTATCTAATAAAACAAACCCCAAGTCATATATATATATATATATATATATATATATACACACACACACACACACACACACACACACACACACACACACACACACACACACACACACTCATGTATATACATGTATACACAAATACACGTATGTCCATGTTTATGTATGTATAATACATTGATAGAGTACATTATATTTATGAATTAATTGCTTCCCGATTCTGCAGCAGCATCATCAGCACCACCAGTGTTACTCTCAGTCACTTCACACTGACTGCTGCACAACACATCACTTAATTTCCGGGCCGCCCGCCACCTGGTGAAGAGACATGGGAGATGAAGGACCAGCAGTGCCACGTTGAGCGGAAGTATTGTGAATTAGTTACCCACACACTCCTTGTGACACCTGCTCCCCGTCTGCCCTCCCACCCGCCGCCTGCCGTCCGGAACCCGCACTGACAAGTAAGTCTCAGCAGAATGTGTCTGCCGGCGGCTCCCAGTCCCCAGTGGTGTGGCGGCCGCGGCACACTAGGACTGAGAGACCGCAGCGGGAGGAAAGCACAGGTGGGCGGGAGGAGAGCATGGGCGGACATCACCAAGTCACATTGCAAGGTGACGCCAGTCCCCCCAGTGAGGCCGCCAACTAATGCACTCAGCATAGTATTAGCAGCAGGCAGAGGGGGGGCGGGCGCATCGGTGGTGGGAGGTACGGAAATGAGCTGCAGGCTAGGCTCCACCGATCACACACTCAGTGATCACTGTGCTACAGCAAGCGTGGCGTGCAGCGGTGCTGGACATTAGGGAGTGCCTGTGCGCACCAGGCACCCCCTGTACGCACGCCTATGCGCTACCCTACCACCCCCCATATGCCACACTACATCACTATGCTATAGCCCTCCCATATGCTGCACTTCATAATTACACTATACCCCCCATACAACATACTACATCACCACACTACACTACTCACAATAAAATTAAAGCATCCCAGTTCCTCATTCTTAATGAGCTCACGTGAGTTCTCTTCCCAACGGAGCTCCAGACCAAGTAACAATGAAGACACCAGCAGCGTGTAGGGGCATGCCTGGTCCACTTGTCAGGAGAGAGCAGTCACTGGAGGGTAAGAAGGGGGCGGGGCCTAGTCCTACAGACGGGAGAGAACACAGACAGGAGAGAGCAAGGTACAGGGGTAGAAGGGGATGGCTGATGTGAAGAAGGGGGCGGGGCCTATTCTTACAGGCTTTCAAAATTCGACTTTTTAAAATTCGTCATTTGACAAATTCGACTTTTCTGCAATGGTACAAATGCAGCAATTCGACAAAAGTATATTCAATTGAAGTTTGTAAATTCGACAACAGTGCTTTTAAACAGTAAATTCGTCATTTTCAATCCGCCACACTTTGCTGGCGGAATCTAATAAAAAAATGTAAAAACATGTTTTTTTTGCAGTTTTCTTTTTTGGTAATATCATATCTATTTATATTAGAAGGGATTAGGTACTTGGTTTGTCTTTTTTGGAGGCACAAGTATTATTTATATATTTTTTAAAAGATTATTATTATTTTTTAAATGGAATGTGAAAAACCCGTAAAAAAAATTGCGTGGAGTCCCCCCTTAAAGCATAACCAGCCTCGGGCTCTTCGAGCCGGTCCTGGTTCTAAAAATCCGGGGGGAAAACGGACAGGGGATCCCACGTATTTTTAAAACCAGCACCAGGCTCTGCGCCTGGTGCAAAAAATACGGGGGACAAAAAGAGTAGGGGTCCTCCTTATTTTTTACACCAGCATCGGGCTCCACTAGCTGGACAGATAATGCCACAGCCGGGGGTCACTTTTATACAGTGCCCTGCGGCCGTGGCATTAAATATCCAACTAGTCACCCCTGGCCGGGGTACCCTGGGGGAGTGGGGACCCCTTCAATCAAGGGGTCCCCCCCCCCCCAGCCACCCAAGGGCCAGGGGTGAAGCCCGAGGCTGTCCCCCCCATAAAAGGGCTGCGGATGGGAGGCTGATAGCCTTGAGAAAATTGAAAGAATATTGTTTTTTCCAGTAGTACTACAAGTCCCAGCAAGCCTCCCCCGCAAGCTGGTACTTTGAGAACCACAAGTACCAGTATGCGGGAGAAAAACGGGCCCGCTGGTACCTGTAGTTCTACTGGAAAAAAAATACCCAAATAAAAACAGGACACGGACACCGTGAAAGTATAACTTTATTTCACACCTGCCGACACACACATACTTACCTATGTTGACACGAAGCAGTCGGTCCTCTTCTCCAAGTAGAATCCACGGGTACCTGAAAATAAAAGATAATTATACTCACCTGATCCAGGTTCCAGATTAAATCCACGTACTTGGCAAAACAACAAACCGAACACCCGGACCAGACGGACTGAAAGGGGTCCCATGTTTACACATGGGACCCCTTTCCACGAATGCAGACATCCGAATCTCGTGAGAATCCGACAGCGGGATGATGACGTTCGGGCGCGCTTGGGTTAGCCGAGCAAGGCGGGAAGGTTCGAACCTGCCTCGTGTAAAAGGGGTGAAGTTCGGGGGGTCCGGATTCCGACGAACCGAACCCACTCATCACTAGTATGTGCGTGTCAGGCGCTGCGTGTGAGTGTGTTAGGCGCTGCGTGTGAGTGCGCGTGTGTGTCAGGCGCTGCGTGTGAGTGCGCGTGTGTCAGGCGCTGCGTGTGAGTGCGCGTGTCTGTCAGGCGCTGCGTGTGAGTGCGTGTGCGCATGTCTGTCAGGTGCTGCGTGTGAGTGCGTGTGTCTGTCAGGCGCTGCGTGTGAGTGCGCGTGTCTGTCAGGCGCTGCGTGTGTCAGGCGCTGCGTGTCTGTGTCTGTCAGGCGCTGCGCGTCTGTGTGTCAGGCGCTGCGCGTCTGTGTGTGTGTCAGGCGCTGCGCGTCTGTGTGTGTGTGTCAGGCGCTGCGCGTCTGTGTGTGTGTGTCAGGCGCTGCGCGTCTGTGTGTGTGTGTGTGTCAGGTGCTGCGCGTCTGTGTGTGTGTGTCAGGTGCTGCGTGCCTGTGTGTGTCAGGCGCTGCACGTCTGTGTGTGTGTGTCAGGTGCTGCGTGTGAGTGTGTGCGTGTGTCAGGTCCGTGTGAGTGTCATGTGCTGCGTCTGTGTGTGTGTGTCAGGTGCTGCCTGTGTGTGTGTGTGTCAGGTGCTGCATGTCTGTATGTGTGTGGGTGTGTCAAGTGCTGCATATTTGTGTGTGTGTGTGTGTCAGGTGCTGCATGTCTGTGTGTGTGGGTGTGTGTGTGTCTGTCAGGTGCTGCATGTCAGGCGCTGCATGTCTGCGTGTGTGTATGTGTCAGGCGCTGCATGTCTGAATGTCAGGTGCTGTGTGTGTGTGTGTGTGTGTGTCAGGTGCTGCGTGTCTGCGTGTGTCAGGTGCTGCGTGTCTGCGTGTGTCAGGTGCTGCGTGTGTCAGGTGCTGCATGTCTGCGTGTGTCAGGTGCTGCGTGTGTGTGTCAGGTGCTGCATGTGTGTGTGTGTGTGTGTGTGTCAGGTGCTGCGTGTGAGTATGTCAGGTGATGCGTGTGAGTGCATGTGTCAGGTGCGTGAGTGTGTGTGTCAGGTGCTGCGTGTGTGTGTCAGGTGCTGCTGTGTGTGTCAGGTGCTGCTGTGTGTGTCAGGTGCTGCGTCTGTGTGTGTCAGGCGCTGCGCATCTGTGTGTGTCAGGCGCTGCGCGTCTGTATGTGTCAGGCGCTGCGCGTCTGTGTGTGTCAGGCGCTGCGCGTCTGTGTGTGTCAGGCGCTGCGCGTCTGTGTGTGTCAGGCGCTGCGCGTCTGTGTGTGTGTCAGGCGCTGCGCGTCTGTGTATGTGTGTCAGGCGCTGCGCGTCTGTGTGTGTGTGTCAGGCGCTGCGCGTCTGTGTGTGTGTGTGTGTCAGGTGCTGCGCGTCTGTGTGTGTGTGTCAGGTGCTGCGTGCCTGTGTGTGTCAGGCGCTGCACGTCTGTGTGTGTGTGTCAGGTGCTGCGTGTGAGTGTGTGCGTGTGTCAGGTCCGTGTGAGTGTCATGTGCTGCGTCTGTGTGTGTGTGTGTCAGGTGCTGCCTGTGTGTGTGTGTGTCAGGTGCTGCATGTCTGTATGTGTGTGGGTGTGTCAAGTGCTGCATATTTGTGTGTGTGTGTGTGTGTGTCAGGTGCTGCATGTCTGTGTGTGTGGGTGTGTGTGTGTCTGTCAGGTGCTGCATGTCAGGCGCTGCATGTCTGCGTGTGTGTATGTGTCAGGCGCTGCATGTCTGAATGTCAGGTGCTGTGTGTGTGTGTGTGTGTGTGTCAGGTGCTGCGTGTCTGCGTGTGTCAGGTGCTGCGTGTCTGCGTGTGTCAGGTGCTGCGTGTGTCAGGTGCTGCATGTCTGCGTGTGTCAGGTGCTGCGTGTGTGTGTCAGGTGCTGCATGTGTGTGTGTGTGTGTCAGGTGCTGCGTGTGAGTATGTCAGGTGATGCGTGTGAGTGCATGTGTCAGGTGCGTGAGTGTGTGTGTCAGGTGCTGCGTGTGTGTGTCAGGTGCTGCGTGTGTGTGTCAGGTGCTGCTGTGTGTGTCAGGTGCTGCTGTGTGTGTGTGTCAGGTGCTGCGTCTGTGTGTGTCAGGCGCTGCGCATCTGTGTGTGTCAGGCGCTGCGCGTCTGTGTGTGTCAGGCGCTGCGCGTCTGTGTGTGTCAGGCGCTGCGCGTCTGTGTGTGTCAGGCGCTGCGCGTCTGTGTGTGTCAGGCGCTGCGCGTCTGTGTGTGTGTCAGGCGCTGCGCGTCTGTGTGTGTCAGGCGCTGCGCGTCTGTGTGTGTCAGGCGCTGCGCGTCTGTGTGTCAGGCGCTGCGCGTCTGTGTGTGTCAGGCGCTGCGCGTCTGTGTGTGTCAGGCGCTGCGCGTCTGTGTGTGTCAGGCGCTGCGCGACTGTGTGTGTCAGGCGCTGCGTGTGAATGTGTGCGTGTGTGTCAGGTCCGTGTGAGTGTCAGGTGCTGCGTCTGGGGACGGCGGGGAGGGATGGACGGACACAGCAGGGAGGGCGGGGGGGATGGACGGACACAGCAGGGAGGGCGGCGGGGGGGGATGGACGGACACAGCAGGGAGGGCGGGGGGGGATGGACGGACACAGCAGGGAGGGCAGGGGGGATGGGAGGCCGGGGGGGATGGACGGACACAGCAGGGAGGGCGGGGGGGATGGACGGACACAGCAGGGAGGGCAGGGGGGGATGGACGGACACAGCAGGGAGGGCGGGGGGGATGGACGGACACAGCAGGGCGGGGGGGGGATGGGCGGACACAGCAGGGAGGGCGGGGGGGGATGGACGGACACAGCAGGGAGGGCGGGGGAGGATGGACGGACACAGCAGGGAGGGCGGGGGGGATGGACGGACACAGCAGGGAGGGCGGCGGGGGGGGATGGACGGACACAGCAGGGAGGGCGGGGGGGGGATGGACGGACACAGCAGGGAGGGCGGGGGGGGGATGGACGGACACAGCAGGGAGGGCGGGGGGGGGATGGACGGACACAGCAGGGAGGGCGGGGGGGGATGGACGGACACAGCAGGGAGGGCGGGGGGGATGGACGGACACAGCAGGGAGGGCGGGGGGGGATGGACGGAAACAGCAGGGAGGGCGGGGGGGGGATGGACGGACACAGCAGGGAGGGCGGGGGGGGGATGGACGGACACAGCAGGGAGGGCGGGGGGGGATGGACGGACACAGCAGGGAGGGCGGGGGGGATGGACGGACACAGCAGGGAAGGCGGGGGGGATGGACGGACACAGCAGGGAGGGCGGGGGGGGTGGACGGACACAGCAGGGATATGGACGGACACAGCAGGGATATGGACGGACACAGCAGGGAGGGCGGGGGGGATGGACGGACACAGCAGGGAGGGCGGGGGGGATGGACGGACACAGCAGGGAGGGCGGGGGGGGTGGACGGACACAGCAGGGAGGGCGGGGGGGGGATGGACGGACACAGCAGGGAGGGCGGGGGGGGGGATGGACAGACACAGCAGGGATATGGACGGACACAGCAGGGAGGGCGGGGGGATGGACGGACACAGCAGGGAGGGCGGGGGGGGGGGGTGGACGGACACAGCAGGGAGGGCGGGGGGGGATGGACGGACACAGCAGGGAGGGCGGGGGGGGATGGACGGACACAGCAGGGAGGGCGGGGGGGGGGATGGACGGACACAGCAGGGAGGGCGGGGGGGGGGGGTGGACGTACACAGCAGGGAGGGCGGGGGGGGATGGGCGTACACAGCAGGGAGGGCGGGGGGGATGGGCGGACACAGCAGGGAGGGCGGGGGGGGATGGGCGGACACAGCAGGGAGGGCGGGGGGGATG